>NC_056739.1:69774574-69864574 GCF_019279795.1 Protopterus annectens | reverse complement strand
TTTCTAAGAAATTCTGTAACCTCTTATCCGATTTAAAAAAAAAAAAACAACAGTTTAACAGTCTCAGCAAAATGCAGGTAAAGAGATATTTAAAAAGAAATGACAGGGGGCTTCCAAGACCACTTTGGGAACCTCCCATAACCAAAGACAGTCAAAGTCAGAATGATTATTTATTCTTGTAGCCCAATTTCCCTTCCAGAAAGTCTGAATCTCCGCTTTTTTTCTTTCACAAGATATAGTTTCAGACAAATGGCATCTGAATACCATTTGTCAGTTACAGATGGAAATGGGAGAAAAGTCCTCCTTTCCAGGGGATAATATCTCATCCACCACACCAGATTATTGCATTTCCTCCTGTTATTCATGAACTTGTTGTCCCAGGGAGTGTTCGAACCTGTTCCTCCTTCCCGGGGTGGAGGGTGGGGTTGTTCAAGGATGTTTTAGTGCAAAAAAAAAAAAAAAAAAAAGCTTGTATACCAGTTCTGGATCTTTTTCCCCCTAAACCTGATTGCGATAGTACCAAGTTAAAAAATGACGTCACTTCACAACCTGTTGCATCTTCTTCTTCATTCAAGTTTCCTGGTAAAACTAGATTTAAAAAGATGCTTATCATCACATCCCTATTCATCCAGACTTCAGGAGTTTCTTAAAGTTTTGTCTGTCTGGATTACTTTATCAGTTTTCTTCCTTACCCTTTGGACTATCCACTCACCAAGAATGCTCAGAAAGTGTTTAGTTCCAGTTATAGCTCATTGCAGTCTATAGAGTATCAACATTTGTCCATATTTAGATGACTTTCTTTATCTTTGTAGAGTCTTTTTCAAAGTGTCAGCAATCTCTCACATGGATGAGATATCTTGGGTCTATATTAGTTCATCAAAATATGTATTCTTCGAATACGTATTCATCTATGGCAAAAACAGCAAAATTCATTACAGGGAAGCATGGCACTTTTCACAGGGTTAGGAACCACAGGGGCATCAGCACAACTTTGTCCTTTTCCCCACCATAATTTGATCTTGAAATTGGTGTATATATACATATATATATATATATATATATATATATATATATATATATATATATATATATATATATATGGTTCCCATTCAGAAGCCTGAAACATCATAAGCCTGAAAATCAAAATCCTGAAACCAAAAGCCTGAAAATTCAGAATCCTGAAAACTCAAAATCCTGAAAGCCCAAAATCCTGAAAGACCAAAATCCTGAAACTCAAAATCCTGAAAACACAAATAATGCTAATATGTCACTATAAAGACACTAATATCTACCAACTGACCCTGACCCTAACCCTAACCCTAAGGTCCGTCACTATCGCACACTCACCTGACCCGCGCCCTAACCCTAACTCACTTAAACCGCCCCAACCCCAATATTTGTCACTACTGCATACATGCCTAACCTGCGCCCTAACCCTAACTCACTTAAACCGCCCCTAACCCTAAAATAAAACCAACCTCACACTTACCTGACCCCAACGCATGACCTAACACCACAGGGCTAACAATAGCAAAGCCACAATGACATCAGTATGTCTATTTTGTGTTTTCAGGATTTTGAGTTTCAGGATTTTGGTCTTTCGGGATTTTGGGCTTTCAGGATTTTGAGTTTTCAGGATTCTGAATTTTCAGGCTTTTGGTTTCAGGATTTTGATTTTCAGGCTTATGATGTTTCAGGCTTCTGAATGGGAACCATATATATATATATATATATATATATATATATATATATATATATATATATATATATATATATATATATCTATCTATAGTTAGTGGGGGTGTGGGCGGCACAGTCCCCCACATTGGGGTGATTTGATTTAGTGTGGTGTGTGTTCCGGAGTGGTAGAGGACGAGTGGTTCCTAACCCTGGGAAAAATCATGTGCTTCACTGTAATGAATTTTGCTGTTTAGTCTTTGTTAAATATGTATTCTATGAATACGTATTTCGATGAATTAATATAGACCCGATATATCTTATACAACCTGGGATTCCAAGAGAACATTCAAAAGTCTGTTTTGACAGCTTCACAGAGGTTTGTGTTCCTGGGGTGTCAGCTAGGCACCTCAGTTCAAAGATCTTTTCTTCCAGAGGAAAAAATAGATTTATATTTATATCTATTTCTAAGGTTTTCTACTCAGACTTCGGTCACTACAAATGAATACCACACAGGATTTTGGGTCTTATGTCATCTATGATTCTCATGATAGCCCTGGCAAGACTCCACATGAGAAACATACAATAGTATCTGAAATCTCTATGGTCTTAGTACCAGCATCCCTTGTCTTTTCAAATCCCAGTGCAGAGGTTTGTCAGAAGAGAAATCACTTGGTGGAGACAGCAAAGTTCCTTAAATCCAGGTCTTCCCTTCTCCCTCCATATTCTGAAGCAGTCAGTCGCCAGTTACCTTGAACTTTGCTTGGGAGCAGTTTCATGAGGGATAAAAGTGCAAGGCATGTGGGACACTAAGGACAGACACAATCACATAATTATACAAGAGGTGCTTTCCCTAAACAAGGCATTCACCTCTCTTAATAGGTTCATAGGTTGATACTAGGCTATCTGCCCTAGGGCATTTACAAGCCTAGCCAGAGTGTGTTTGGCTTTCGTCACCCTTCTTAGATTAGTTGACTGTGCCTCTGTATAGTAGGTCACAGAAGATAGCCCATTTAAGGTTAGTTTACCGTGCCTCTGTCTAGCAGTGACACAGAAGAGATCCCAGGGGTAAATTTACGATCTCCCATCCAAAAGTCAAGATTCTTCTTGAAGAGGGTCATTGAGGGGCTCTGTCTGACATGGATTGGGATTTTGTTCCAGAGTGAGGGGAGCCTCTGGGATATGAATCTGTCCCTCCAGCCTGTTCTATTTATTTCTGTGCTGAGGCTTTGGTTCCTCGGACATCTTCAAATTGTTACAGAGAATATTACAGTCATGTGATACATTAACAAAGTTGTACTCCTCTTTGCAGACTAACCATGTTGGCTTGGGGTATAGCTTCACAGTGCAATCTCACTCTAATTGCATCCTGCATTCAGTAAGAGAAAAACCTGTGTGGCAGACAAACTTAGAAGAACAAGGGCTGGAAACTATATCAGGAAATCTTCCAAGATTTGATCCATCTTTAGGGAATTCCTCAAGTAGACCTATTTGCCTCTTCTCAGAACAATCATTTGGGAAGTTTCTGCTCCAGAACGCTATGCAAGGAGGCCTACAAAACATATGTGTTTTCCTTTCCATGGACAGGAATGTTCCTGTATGCTTTTCCATCCTTTCCTCTGATATCCAGGGTACGTCTGTAGATTCAAGGAATCTCACAGGATCCTTGTGGTGTCTCTTTGCTGGCCCAGGCAACAGTGGTTGTCCCTTTTTTTGGAAATGGCCAGGGGCAATTGCCACAAGCTTCCTCATAGACCGGATATACTCATGTAAGATCAGGGGTGTTTGACACACCATGACCCCAATCAACTTCAGTTGACTGCCTGGAGAATTGAAGCTTATTTCCCTTTAGACACCCGTTTACTGCAGATGTGCAGCAGATCATAATGAAGACAAGAAATCCAGCTACTAGAACATCATGTATTAGCAAATGGAAAAGGCTTTCTGATTGGTGCCAACAGCATAACCAGCACCCATTCAGGGCAAGTTGTTCTCTGGTTTTACAATATTTGTGTGAGCTGATATCCTTTGGACTTTCTTACTCTGCCATCAAGATTCATTTATTGGCCATTCAGCATGTCTGCCCATGGATCCTCCTCTTTCATTGCAGTCTCATGTCAAAATGTTTTTGAAAGGAGTTTAGCATAAGAGGTCTTCAAGAAAACCAGTGGCCCCTTCTTGGGATGCTCCTTTTCAAATAGCTAACCTGGCTGACTTGAGGGTCTTAGCATGGAAAACAGTTTTACTGATTGCTCTGAACTCTGCAACAAGGGTATCTGAGTTGCAAGCTCTTCTGGTGGGTCAACCGTATCTCATTTTTCACAGGGACAGGGTTTCTTTTTTTTTAACACCTTTTTGAATTATCACTTGTGACATAGGCAAACTTACATTTACATAAAAGAAAACAAATCATGTTAACTTGTTCACAGTTACAAATGTCATATATCACATATATTCTTTTGTACAATATAATCAATCCAACATTACATAAATTAGTCAATTCCTGCCTTCCCTTAAACCTCATTCTGCCTCTAAAACATTTTTCTGCATATATTGTTCCCACATTTTTTCTATGTAATTTGCTCCTCCCCTTTCTAAAGATCCCATTTTCAATTCTTTTATCCATTTTACAATATTCACTACTTCAAGTATGTTTGGTTTAGAATTTGATTTCCATTTTCAAGTAACGTTTATTTGGCTGCCACCAGCATTAAACTTAACAAGACCTTCCTATATCTAGACAATCCATATCCTGCATCCCAGCTCAAAAAATAATTTCCATAGTTACTTCCATTTGCCTGGCCTGTATTTCTAACACAGTACTCTGTAGGGGAATTTTCAAAGTCTTCCAACTCATTACATTCACAAAACATATCTTCTCAGTTGCCGCTTTCTTCCCCATCACACGTCAACATTTGCCATCTACCTGAGGAAAAATAATCTGGAGTCTTCTTGGAGTATAAAAATACCTATGCAAACACTTCCAAACAAAAATGATAAATCTTCTAGAGTTTGTTGCATATTTGGGAGCCATACATATGCCCTCTCATTGTTTCTTTCTGAATTGCGTATCCAATCTGTCTTCCCAGTCTTTTCTAACCTCTTCTGATTGATTTTTATAGTTAATGTGCAATATTTTATATGTCTGAATAATTATCCCTTTTTTACCAGCAGCTTCTGTTCTAGATTTAACTAAAAACTTTACCAGGACAGGTCTTTTACTTAGGATTCCCCTACCCCTTACTGTTTGTCTGTACTCTATCAGTCCCTGATAGGGAGGGTATTCTCTAGCCTGCAGTCCAAATGTCTACTTGACCTCTTCCCATTCTGTTACCTTTCCCTCTCTAATTATTTGTTCCCAATACCTTAGTTCCTTTGGCAGTTTCCTTTAGTAAAATTCTAACCCCCTCTTGCCTATTCTCTGTACCCCTAATTGCAATCATCCCTATCAAGAGAATCTCCTTTTTCCATTCCCGTGTTGGCTTAGATCTTAGAATACTTTCTGTTACTTTATAAATATAATATTCTGTTTAACTGTTGTTATTCTCTTTAAGGATCTGCATCCAAAATCCCAGTTTGTCCTTATTTCTTGAATTTCTTCCCTGCTTCATCATCATCTTTTTTTCACGCTGAATTCTAGTTTTCTGCTTGTGTTATGTGTAATGTACAAGAGCATTAACTGTGCAGCTCTAAAATATCCCTTCAATCCAGGTAATACTAAACCAACTTGTTCTTTTGGAAGGATCAACTTATCCCACTTGAATCTTTCTACTTCCTATCCCAGATAAAATTCTTCAACTCTTTATTAATTACTATCCACGACTTCCCTCTGATTGATAAAAAATATGTCTGACCTGTGTATAAAGCTAACGGGGCTAAAAACATTTTTTACTGCTTGTATCCTGCTAGCCATATCCCTGGACAAGAGCTTCCAGGTTCTCAGTTTTTGTATTATCTTTTGTTTCATCGATTCCCACATATCCTTAGCTGCCATAACAGAATCTTTTTAACCCATACTCCTAAATACTTAATTTATTTCTAAAATATCTGTAATATCTCTACAGGATCTCTGGTTATTTTTCTTGTTATAGGCTCCCTAAGTTTGGAAACAACCCTTTGTACTTTCTGTTGCTTAAGTCATTGTACTAAAAGTTTTTGTGCTCTGGGAGTATTATCAAAAAAAAAAGTTGCTTAACAGCAATATTTCTAAACTCATGCATATTATCCAGATATTCCCTCATCTTCTCTTTAGCACTCTGCAGTTGTACCTCTTCTTTTATGAGATTTCCCTTATTCTGCAATACTGTAACCTTTGTCAGCCCCACTAAATAGAAATTGTTCCCTCTTAACCATATCTCTTTTTGTTTTATTTCTACCCTGTTTTTAAACTCCACTTTCATTTTCTCCCACTCACTAGTTATAACTTCTAAAGTACTTTCCATCTTCTCTAATAACTCCCAAATAATTTCCACTTCCCATTCTTTAAATTATTCTCTTTTTAACAGTTGGTGGTGAAGTGCCAGTGTTTCATTTTAATGTCTTTACCTTGCATTTGGATTTTAGTTATTATTGCTGCATGATCAGAAATAGTTATTGGATGTTTGTGAAAGTTTTCAGTTAAATGCACATCTTCCTGTGAAATATAATTTCTGTCTAGTCTAACCCAGTTATTGTACCTTGGGGAATAATATGTAAATTCTCTCAGAGTTTCCACTACTGACTTCATGTCTTCCATACCATATATTTTCAGAAATATATCCTTACTGTTGTAAATCAAATTACAGACCCAACCTATAAGTAATATTCCTTGCTGAAAGCGGATTATTTCTCCCAAAAATTTTGTAAGGTTTATAATAGCAGTTTTAGGTGGAAAATAAATACGTGCCAGCATAATCCTCTTCTCTTGCCAGTAACCCTTTACTAACACAAATCTACCAATATTACATTTTTTCCTCTTCTATCATTATTAGAACTCCTTTAGCAATTAATTTGCATACTCCCCTTTTCCTTTATTCCTGAGATTCTGCTGAATATCCATCCTGAAATCCTTTCTTTATCAAATTCACATTCACTTCTTTCCAAATGTGTATCTGTAGCATTGCTATTTGCACTTTGCATTTCTTAATATAATTCAATGTTCCCTCTTTTTGTCTCTACCGGTGAAGCCATTCACATTCAATGGTAAAATGGAAAGTGCCGCCATTATGATAAAACATTATTCCCAGCTGTTATATTTGACAGCTTTTTAGATGTCTATTTCCAGATTCTGTGATACATGCACCCACTAATTTGGTAGGTTGATCTTTTATACAATTGTTTCTTGTCATCTCTTTTTGAACCTATGTCACTTTTTGCAAGGCTTTTTGTTTTAATGAAAGCCCTAAAAAACAAACACAACACTCTCAGAACTTGTTAACTGAATACAAACACACAAAACTATATACATCGTCATATAATGAATTTTAGTCTTCCTTGTAGGAACAGTTGTCCTAAATAGAAAGCTGCAGACACAGGTAGTATCTGACCTAAATTTAGGGTTATCCTTGTATTAATAAAAACACCCGGTCCTATTTTCTCAGTAGCTTAACATATATAAATGTGTGCAAGTTCTATTAACTATTGTAATATACTGTATAAACCCTGTTCTGATTTTCTACTTAGTGGCTTATTGTTTGTGAATATGTGTAATTTCTATTGACTATTGTTATATATAATAACGTATAACTATTGTTAATCTGACCGTTGATATATTTTTCTGTTGTGTATTTTTTATGATTGTATTTTTTTCGACATGGAGCTTTTCTTCCTGGGCCTCCACTGAAAATGGGTCATCACCCAGTTGGACTTCCCTGGTAAATAAATGTAAAATAAATAAAATAAATAAATCCATGCTAAGACACATTTTACAACCTGTGCTCCTACTTACACTAATCAATGTCTTTTTCCTTTTTATTCCCATCCCTGATATGAAAAACAACTTGCATGCTTTCAGAAAACATTAACTTTTAACCTTAAAGAAACCAGTGTTCTGAGTTTTATTGCAGTATAATCAGCTTGTCTCCATGGAAACATAACAGAAAAAGAAAAGAAAAACTTGTAACCATTAGCTACTGGCTCCCAAAGACATGCAGAACAAGGAAAAATGTTTCATTACATTTAATGTTCTCTTCTTTACTTTTTTCCACTTAAAACTTGTTATTAGATTAAGCCAAGGGTCTTAATCCAGACATTCACATATGCAAAAGTAAGAGAAAATGTATCAGCTGTACATATATTATGATCTGTGTACTTTGCATCCCATCCCCAAATCAACAACCTAAGGTTACAGCCTATTAGTTTAATCACGCTTTTGTCCAGCCTTTTTTCTCCTGTTGCACTGTAATGCTTACATTTATTATTACTACAAAAGAGGAACAAAAGAAGAAAAAAAGGAGGCATCTGTTTACTCCAACATCTTTATCACATAATGCAATAACTGAAAATTCTCCCCCATATAACACGTAATTTATCTCATGAAAGTTTTATAGAAATAATTTTAAGAACAGGCACTGTTTTACATAGTTAACTTTTTCCTCCTCCTTCTCTTCCCCCTTCTGAACTTCCAAACATTAATGAGATGAAGTGAGGCAAATGTTGTTCAGTCCCTCATATAACAAAGTCAGTAAAACTCCATTCTTTCTACTTTTTCTTGTACAGCCATATTTCACTGATGCAATTGCTGCTTTGTAAAATCTCACATTTATTCACTAATTTTCATGTTGCTGGTCTTCTTCCTATTCATCTCCATCTCCCAACTTCAGACTCTGTTTCAATTCCAAGGTACTTCCAATTCTTCTAGTTAATTACTGTGCTTTTCTCTCTCTCTCAGGTATTTTCTTTGGAACAGTTTAAAAGGTTTCACTGGCAAAGTCTCTCTATGAGCTTTACTATCAGAAGGATGATAAGCAGAATGCCCTTCTGATTGATTACAAATGTTTTGTTGGACAAAATTTTGTTTTTCCTCCTTAGTCTGTTCCACATCAGAAAATAACTTTGATCCTGTTGAAATAATTTTCTGAAGACAGGTGGTTACAGCAGCTTGAATTAAACACGTCTCTTGTCATTCCCTGATTGCTGGAATAAATTTGTTTCGCTTCTGCATAGTGTACAGTGAATAATCATTTCCCAAAAACACTCTACTATCTCAGATTTTTAGTACTTTGCCCTTTTACCACAGCTTTTTCAGAATCAACTCTTTCTGCTGGTAGGATTGCATCTTTACTAGTACAAGTTTTGTCTGCTTTTTCATGGCCAGGTCCAAATTGGAGCATGCACAAGACATGCCCTTTCAATTAACAAGTCCTGTTGTTTAATACTGTCCCGCTTGCTTATTTGTGCCTTTATAAAATTAATAGTCTGTTCCTGCCAGTTTTTCTGGTACAGCAGAAAATCTCAGGTTTTCCATGTGAGCTCCGTACTCCAATTTTACCATTTTTTGAAACATCTCTTCTTAAACAGTCTCATACTCAGACGTTTCTTCATTTCAACTTCTGATTTTTGCATTTTTATCTGTTCTTCTAAATATCTGTTTAAAGCTTCTTCCATTTTTTTCCAGAATGTTGTTATTTGAGTTGATATACTCCTTCAGAGATTCATTATTTTAAACAGCTCTGAGCACATTTAACTTGTTTTCCCTCTAGGTTACTAGAAGCCATGTCTTACCACAAAGCTGGAACTTAAACTGCTTTTTGCTTAACAGCTACAGGATTCCTCCCAATCAGTGTTTTCTCTTTTCTTTTTCCCAGTTGATTTTCTTTCGGGCTCTTTAAGTTTATTCTTTGCTAACATCCAGGTCATGTACTTACTAGCTGGTAACTGAATTTATTAAAAGTGACAGAGCTCCTGGTCCTTATCTTTCAGTTTTGTTTGTCATACTGGGAGAGCTAAAGTTAAGCTGTTGATCAGTGTACAGCCAACTTGGAAGAGGGACAAGGCTTCTTTGAGAGCTAATCCTTCTTTTATACCTAAAGTGGTTTCTGAGTTTACTTAAGCCAAATTATCTGTCTTACCATTTTGTTTCCTGAACCAAAAAATGAGGGAAACAAGGATACTCCATAACTTGGATGTCCACAGACAACTCCAGTACTGTCATGACAGAACAACACTTTTCAGATCTTTCAATCAATTGTTCATTTCTTACATACCTCTCAACCTCTTAGTGCAAGAAATTTGGACAAAGCCTGACATGATGAAAGATAAAGGCATGAAAATAGGGACAGATGTTAAAACGTGCTGTTATAAACTTAAAAAGTCACTAGAATAACAGGGTTTGTGTTATCAGCATTTTTTTCTGAAGGATATGACATCTGAAACTCAAGTCTATGTCATTATTTAGTGACTTCCATCCTTAGATCATCCCAGTGATTTGCTGAAAAGCCACTCATTTTATGAGGCACAAATATGGACATTCTGTGAAAATATGGAATGCTGAGAAGTATAATTTGTTACGAAGGTGAGAAAGGACAACCTGTGTCAAAGTAGACAGTTTCTAAATGGTTGTCTATGGCTATTACCTGTTATTATACTCACCACAATAAAACTATTCTAGGCAGAGTCAAGGCCCACTCTAACAGGGCCTTGGCTTTATCTATGGCTTTTTGAAAAGGGTTGGATTCTTGATGTATTCTAGAAGCTGCTATTTTCTAAAGCACTATAAGACTGAGTCCTTCTTTAGGTCTAGATTAGGCTTTGCTATGACCATTCTCCAAGGGTTTTGGACACTTCTCCTTCCACATCCCTACAAGGTGGTAAGGAAGGTCAGTGATGTTAACTACATGGTAGAACTGCTAGGCAGGAGGCAGGGGTTACAAATTGTACCATGTTAACATGATGAAACCTTACCATGATAGGGAGGCCCTTGTGCTAAGTATTTGCAGTGGATGGCAAGAGGAGTCTGAGTGGGATCTGGTGACTGATCTATTCAGTGAGGCTTGGACTGACACCTGAGTAGAAGGGGTAGCAATGTTCCAGCAGCTATCCCCTACCCAGATTTGAGAAATCTGAGCAGTGTTTCAGGAGGTTGGGGATGTGTTCACTGGGAAACCAGGGTGCACCCACCTGGTGTAGCACGATGTGGATACATGACCCCAAAAGCCAATTAGGCAGGCCCCTTATAGGGTGCCTGAGAGAGTCAAACAGACTCTGAGGGAGGAGAGACAGGAAATGTTGGAACTAATCCAGGAGTCCAGCAGTCCCTGGTCCTCTTCAGTGGTGCTAGTACCAAAGAAGGATAGCAGCACCAGGTTCTGTGTGGACTACAGGAAATTAAATAGCCACACAGAGTCAGATGCTTACCCCATGCCAAGGAAAGATAAAGCCCTAGAACAGCTGGGTGGGGCTATGTAGCTTACCACTGTTGATCTTACCAAGGGTTGCTGGCATATGCCCTTGACTCCCAGTGCTAGAGAGAGGTCAGCTTTTGTGACTTCTTTTGGCTTATATGGGTTCATGAAGATGCCCTTTGGGATGAAAAATGCACCTACAACTTTCCAGAGGCTGGTAGATTGTATCCCAGCAGGATCAGGAGATTTTGCCTTTGCTTACCTGGATGATATTGCCATCTACAGCCGTTCCTGGCAAGACCACCTTCAGCATGCCAGGGAGGTGCTGGGCAGACTACAGAGGGCAGAGTTGACCATTAAGCTTAGCAAATGTTAGGTGGGTATGGCAGAGGTCTCCTACATGGGACATAGAGTGGGCAGTGGTAAGATCAGGCCAGAGCCTGCCAAAGTGGAAAGCCATTCAAGCATGGCCTGCCCCTGTTACCAAAAAGCAGGTGAAGGCATTCTTAGGGACAGAAGATTTGTCCACAGTTATAGGACCATACCTGCTCCTCTCACAGACCTGACAGGGAAAAACAAGCCAGATAAGGTAGTGTAGACCCCAGCATGTAAGTAGGCATTCCAGAAGCATAAAGGAGTTTTGGGAGGACCCCTGTGTTAGCCAGTCCAGATTACAACAAAGAATTTGTTGTGCAGGTGGATGCTTCAAACCATGGGTTGGGGCTGTACTCAGCCAGGTCTCCTCAGAGGGAAAAGAGCACCCAGTGGTATATCTCAGTTGTAGGCTCCAACCCAGGGAGGAATGCTATGCAGCTGTAGAAAAGGAATGTCTAGCTATAGTGGGGGCAATGCAAAAACTTCATCCTTATCTGTATGGAAGGAAATTCACTGTAGTTACAGACCGTAATCCATTAACATGGCTGCACTGAGCCAGCCAGCAAAATGCCAAGTTACTAAGGTGGAGCCTAGGGTTGCAAGCATATGATATGACAGTGCAGCACTGCAGTGGGGTTAGTAATGCCAACGCAGATGGGCTGTCAAGACAGGGAATGGGGTAAGGCATTCCCAGATAGGCTCAACTCTCTCAAGCAATGTTTTTCAAGGGTCACTTGAAAAACTAGCTTGAGTTTTTTGGGGGGAAGAAGTGTGACATAGGGCAATACTGCCAGCCCAGCTAACTGGAATTTTGTAAATAATCATATGTCATTTGTGAATACCAACATGATTCATATGCTTCTTTTACAAATGCATTATAACTATATGTTATGTGTATATTAAACTACTGGTACAGAGGTGTGTGTTGAACAGGGTGTGTAAATTATTGAGCTAAAATGTAACCAGAGCATGCCCTGCTGGCTTAGAATAGAAATGTATATAAAATATTGTAATTGTGCAACTATATGTTTTAACACGTATATGTCTTGGAACATAAAATGTTAACTTGCAAAACCTCAAGAAAATAAGTTTAAATTAAATTGTTTTACGATTGTGCTATAAAAGTTATCTCTTAATTTCAGTGTAGCAGACACAGTGTCTAGAGCTAGAGTTTTTTTGCATTGTCTTGGAAGAGAAGTTATTACTAGGTTTGAGATGCAGAAGTGTTTTATTGTTTTATGACTTTTGGGATCTGCAAACACCTGAGAGATATGCATTTTTCACAGAAAGATGCTAAAATGGGTTGTATTTTCTGACAGTGAGGTAGCTTAGGAACTAAAGTCAGGTGACAAAAAGTGATGCCATCCAAGCTAACCCAACAGTAATATTTGATAGTAATTTAAGAACTGTCTCAGAGGGAGACTGGGCATTTTGTATTTTGTCTTTGACCTAACAAGAACATCCACTCATCATCACATCTGCACTTGCCTTGCTATAAGTAAGTTTTTTAGGGCATAGTAACTCTTTCAGATATAGTTAGGAATATAGTCAATATTAGTTTATATGTTTTATGTATTTATCTGAGACTGTCCTGTAATGTTGCTTTAAATATTTCCTGTGATTTTGAACTCTGAAGTCACTGTGAATACATATTTGGTATTGTCTTGTTCTTTTATTATTTATTATTAAATATATTTAAACCTATCTTTGTGAATGATATTTGTGAGACATAGTTAAGCTTTGAGAGTACTTGCATATGTATTTGAGGACACTGTACAGGCCACTCCTAAATAACCTTGCTCTTGGTCAGACTACCATTTGGATTAACAGTAACATTACACATGTAGGATTGGACACCCTTTGTTAAGGGCCTTAAAAATAGCTGATGAGTTGGTGGCAGTGGAAACTACCTTATAGTCTGGACAGAAGGGGGCATAGCTAGTAAACCTGTGACAGACTTTCCCAGGTGTATATGTGTGTGTGTGTGTGTGTGTGTGTGTGTGTGTGTGTGTGTGTGTGTGTGTGTGTGTGTGTGTGTGTGTGTGTGTATGTGTGTGTCGGCTACTTGGGCAGGGACATGAAGCACTGATTGGACAGAGAGGGTGCTGGAGGCTTTGGCTTGGCCAGTCAGCTAACATCTCAACCTTATAGCTGTGCCAGTGTGGAGTCTTATTCGGGATCTGGAGAAAGAGGGAGAAACCAGCCCCAGATCAACTCTGTGTGCTCTTAAGGGAATTGCACTTTACTGTGTGTGTACTTGTCTTCCTCTCAGTGTGTATGTCCCCTAGCTGTTGCCAGTGGTGAGGATTGGGGCTCCTTGATTACTAGGGCAGTGCAGGGGCATCACATATATATACTTTAGCTAGGTCTTATAAACTTAGGGACTGTCATGAGATATTTTTGTCAGAAAACATGTTTACCTTCTATTTTAATTTTTGCAAGGACATCTTGTTAGAAAAAAAATCACTTTTATGAAGTAAATTTTACAGTTATATAAAATATTGAGGATAGGTTCTGGGAAAAGTATTTTGTAGGTTATTTCTCACTGATTTTTTTTAAAACAGTAATTTTTTTTCCTGTCATGGTATTTGGCAACTCTCCCAGGCTCCACTAACTGTGTATCAGGTTATTTTTCTTCAGTTGAACCATGGAGCAGGATGTTGGTTCTTTGTTTTTTTCCTTCGTCATTCATAAGAAAAAGAAAAGTTCTAGGAAGCCTTTGTTAGACAGGCTTCTTCTCTGCCTCAGCTGCAGATGCATGACTCTGCTGTAGCCAACGCTGGTTTCTCAGACTATACGTTTTCCCTTGACTCTCCCTAGTTCTGGAGAAGCCACTAAGGAATGATGGTTAGGCATGTCTTCTGTGTGCTGTTGGAGTGTTACTCTGCGGGCATAGGCGAACCACTCTTGCCTGCCTTGGAGGAGTGTGTGGATAACACTTTATCATGTAGTCAGTCTAAGATACCTGATTCCCAGGCTAGTGTCCCTAGCTTGAGTTGGTCTTTTTCTGTGGAGTCTGCTAGAAAAAAGAAACAGGAAATTACACACTTGGCTTCCCCAGTCTCTCTAACTTTGAACAAGGAAGATTTATTAGACTTTGCCAATGGTTTATTCCAAGCCTTTAGTTCCTTCCTTGCTGACTATTACAAGAAAAAGAATTCCTTCTTTTTCTGATTCTAACTCCTATTCTTAGTCAGAGGAACAGGGATTGGAATGGGAGGGGTTTTGTCTGTTAATTCTGATCAGCCAATTGATTTAAAAGTTTTAGATAGTGATACTTCAGTACTTACTCCCCCAAGAAAAGTTATCTTTTTCTGAAACTACTTTCAAAATTAAAGAATTGTTTCAATGGGAACAGAGTGAAATTCCAGTATCCAAGTATAAAAGTATTATGATTTATTGCTACTGGATTTTCCTCAGCCTGCATCTATTTCTCCTGTTGTACTAGCATTAGAAGATGTTTTCTTAAAACCTATGGCATGCCTGACTACCAACCTCATGTCCCAAGAAGTCTGATAGATTATGTAAAGTAACTCAAACACATAAATATTTATTTTCTAATCCCAAATCTGACCCAGGAGTGATCTCTCTGATAAAACCTTCTGCTGTTGAACAGGTTATGAATGCTAATCCTATTTCTTCGGACAAGGATGGGTAAACCTTTGATAGATCTGTGAAAGAAAAAGTTTATTCTTCCACTAATTGTGCCTTCAGAATTCTAAACTGTCAGGCTCACATGTTAATGTTTTTGCTGGCTTTCCTTGAGAGTATAAGGAAGTTAACTGATAATTGTCCTTAGTCAGAGAATGACACATCTCTGAGTAGTTGAACTGCTTCTGTTTCTCAAATAAACAAGCATTCTTTAAAGAGTTCTTATGATTCTGCTGATGTATTGAGCTGCTGCTTCTGGTTCAGTTACATGAAGACTTACATAGTTACATTCACAAAACTTACCCGAAGATGTCAAAGTTGAGCTTTTAAATTCTTCTGTTGACAAAGAAGTATTATTTGGCCTATCTACTGCTGAGCTCCTGAAAAGATTTAATGAAAGAGGGAAGTTAATTCTGGAGGTAGTCCAGATTTTTTCAATTTTCATTCTCAAAATTTGTTAAGACTTTTCCTTCAATTTCAGGACCCTTGTATAGGAAACAAAATAAACAGTCTCATCAAGTTACAGACAGACTATCAAAAAGCAATGGCAAGGAAGCTCCAAAAAGAAGGGTGAATTTCCCAGAACAAAAGACAGTCCAAATAGGTAGAATGGTTGTCTATCATTTGAATTGTTACCAATCTTTAGGTGTGCGTTTTCTTCAGTAGCATCAGATAATCTCAGACAAAGGGGTTCTGAGAATCATTCAATAAGGATACAGATGGGAATGAGAGTCCCCTCTTCATTTCAGGGATTTCTTCACATCCCTGTTTCCTCTAGTCATCCAGAAAATGCTATCCCTTGGGCTAGTAAAACTAGTGCTCCTAGATCAAACAGAGAAAAAAAATGTCATTAGAGAATTTTTCTGGTGCCAAAGAAGGAAGGAACTTAGAGACCAGTCCTAGACCTTTCCTTTCTCGCCCTTTATGTTAAAGTCCCAAAGTTAATTTCCTTTACCCCTCACTCCTCCACTTAGTTTTCTGTTAACGCTAGATGCAAAAGATGCTTATTATCATCATATTCTGGTTATCAAATATTTCAGACATTTTTCTGCATCTAGATTACATTTTCAGTTCTCTATATTACTTTTATTACTTTTTTGGATTACCTAAAGCACCAAGGGTATTTTTAAAGTGTCTGGCACCTTTACTAGCTCATTTAAGATTGCAGGGTATTCACATTTGTCAATATTTAGATACATGTTTTATATTTGTAGAGTCTTTCTCAAAATGGCAGAAATCTCTGACCTGGGTAAAGGATATCATCAGCAGTCTAGGATTCCAGGTGAACATTAAGAAATTTTCTCTCATTCTTTCACAGAGAATGGTATTTCTGAGATGCCTTATAGATAGATCCCTTTCTTCCTCAGAATAGAGTAGATCTGTACACAGAGCAGTTTTCCAATCAGCCTCAGACTTCTACTAGGGAGTTCATCAGGATTCTAGATTTCATGGCATATATGATTCTCAAGGAACTTTTTTTACTTGATCAACTTCTGAAAATGTCAAACTTTACTTGGTCCAAACCATGTGATCAACATTTTAAAAATATGAACATCCAGAACATAGCAGGAACAGCATTTTTTCAGGGGGGCAAGACCTCCTGCACCACATACCCCCTGCTAATTATATATACCAACTCCGAGAGCATACTACAGGGGGAAAAGGGCACATTCTCCAGTCCCCACTGTACTAGAATTTCAGTACAGTTCATCTGACACTCTTTAAAATGTCGATTACATGATCTCAACCATGTGAATTTTGACTTTTTAAAAAGTCAATCAATTATAGACCCGATCCTTATGATACCTTTGTCCAAACTTCATTATTTATTTATTTATTTTTTATTGACTAGGTTAGCGGCTTTTCATGGGGGAGACCCGAGGTGGTATTTCTAGTACTTAGGAAACATTTCTTTGGAGGTACTAGATGATGCTGGAGAGCTCCTAAAGCAGTAAGAAAGGAGCCTAAGAGAAGCAGTACTGGGGGAGGGGAGAAAAGCTGTAGAGAGTTTAAAGTTGAAAAGGGAGAACTTGTAGAAAATTTCATTTGATATGGAGCTTCAGAATGTAGACAAACATTCCTGTGTGCTGAATGTTACAAATAAGCAACATTTATCTGTATCCATGGAGAGGGAAGTAAGCAGGTCTCTTGAACTTGTGCAGATAATAGAACTGGTGTCAGGAAGGCTTGCAGATGATGTCCTGTTAAAAATAATTGAGCAGGATTATCCAGGCGATAATTGTGCTGTTTCTTGAGGAGAGATGGCAGATTACCATCATCAGCCTTTCCAAAATAGTTATGTGGAAAAAGAACCTGATGATTTGGTGGCAGAAAATGAAGCAGTTAAAATTTATGCAGCAGTGACAGAAAGTAAAAGAGGAAGCAGCAACAAGCTGAGAAGGTTTTGTAGCAATAGGTAATGCAGTAACAGAAACATATGCAGCAGTGACAGAAAGTAAAAGAGGAAGCAGCAACAAGCTGAGAAGGGTTTGTAGCAATAGGTAATGCAGTAACAGAAACATATGCAGCAGTGACAGAAAGTAAAAGAGGAAGCAGCAACAAGCTGAGAAGGTTTTGTAGCAATAGGTAATGCAGTAACAGAAACATATGCAGCAGTGACAGAAAGTAAAAGAGGAAGCAGCAACAAGCTGAGAAGGTTTTGTAGCAATAGGTAATGCAGTAACAGAAACATATGCAGCAGTGGCAGCAGGCAAAAAAGAAGAGCAGCACCAAACTGTAAGTAAAACTGTTTTTAAAAAGGAGAGAAGAGCAACTGCGAGAATAAGAACAAAAAACAAAAAAATGACACTAACAGACAGATATTATGTATGGGACAATTTGGTAGCTGTCCTTGGTTTTAACGCTCAAGAAATATGTGGTGGTTAATATGAAAATTATAATTGCAGGAGGCATACCGGGGCAGAGACTTTTTGTGACTTAACATTTGAAACTGATGGATAGATGACATTTCTGTAACTGTGTAACAACAAGGACATTTATCTGTGGAACAATTATTTGTTTCTGATAGTAATTTAAATATTAAAAAATGTTACTTTTCAGTTTAGAACAGATTAACTGGAAAAAGATGATGTTATAAATATATATGCAGGGTATGTGTGAAACTGTTGATAATATTTTGAAAGCTAGAGATGAAAGATACTTATGGAATGGAGGGTCGAGGTTGGAAGCTGTTTTGAAATGTGAAAAAAAAAACATGGTGAACCTCTTGCCAGGTGTTATTTTTGTGGCTGGTCATACAGGGAGATTAAAATATGCTGGCTAGCCTAAATCATATTTCTTTTGTGGGGACTGTTCTCATTTAATTAATGATTGTGACAAGGTGCAATAGAACCAGTGTGGGGAGAAAGAACACACAGCATGAAGATGTGTGCCTGAACCTAGGTTGTGTAAAATGGGACATTTTTAGATGGATTGTTAAGACCAAACCATAAATAATAAAAAAGAATGGGAAAGGGTAGAAAACATACATGAGGAAGGACAACAAGAATTTGGGGAGGGGGTGAACTAGTTGAAGAAGAAACTGTATAAGAAGGAAAATATTTTTTAAACACCCTTCGTTGAAGGTTGGGCGTCGAGCTGGCAACTCGGCACCTTGAAAATCTACTGCCAATCATTAGCGGAGTGGAGTTCCGCTGTTGCGACCCCTAACCGGGAAAAGCTGAAAGACAACAACAACACTGAATTATCACTTGTTACATAGGCAGATTTACATTTATATAAAAGTAATTAAATTGTATTAACAAGTTCACATTTACAAATATTATACTTTACATATATTACTATATATCATATAATCTAAGCAACATTACATAAATTATTCAATTCCTGCCTTTTTTTTTTAAACAAGAATCATCTTTATTAAACCATTACTTGCCACATAGAAAATCATACATTTATATAAATGAAAACAAACCATACCAAAACAATCCTCCTGGTTGCAAGCATTTTACATCACAAACCATACTGACACACTCCCAGTTGCAAACATTATACATGACTTATAATCTACACAATCATTTTCAGTCTAACATTACATAGCTCATTTAAGTCCTGCCTTCTTTTAAACTTCATTCCTCCCCTTTATGTATTGCTCCAACAATTCCCATTTTTTTCCTATGTAATTTGCTCCTACCCTTTTCTAAAGATCTCAGTTTTAGTTCTTTTATCTCTGTTACTATATTCACTTCTAGTATAGTTGGTTTAGATTTTGATTTCTATTTTCTAGTAATTGCTTTTTTGGCAGCCACCATAATTAGACACAGCAATACCTTGCCATGTATAGGCAATTTTGATTCTGTATCATAGCTCAAAAAATCATCTCCCTCGTCACACCAATCTACCCATCCAGCATCTCTGACAGTGCATCCCACAGGAATCCTTAAAGTCCACTAACTTACCACACTTCCAGAAAATATGTTCCCAATTATCTCTTTCTTCCCAGTCAAACCTCCGACATTTGCTGTCTACCTGAAAAAAAATTCTCTGGAGTCTACTTGGGGTATACAAATATCTATGTAAACATTTCCAAGCAAAAATCCTGAATCTTCTAGATTTAGTTGCATATTTGGGAGACATGCATATATCTTCCCATTGTTTCTTTGTGAATTGCTTATCCAGCCTCTCTTCCTAATCCTTTCTAACCTCCTCTGATTGATTCTTATATTTATGCAGCATTTTATATGCTCTGTAATTATTCCTGTTTTAATGGCAGCTTCTGTTCTAGAGTCTACTAAAAACTCTACCAGTGCTGATCTTTCATTTAGGACCCCTCTATTTCTTTTCCTATACTCTGCTATCAGTCCTTGATAGGGAAGGCAATCTCTAACCTGCAGACCAAATACATTCTTGGAGTCTTCCCATTCTGTCATCTTTCTCACTCTAGTTATTTGTTCCCAATACCTTGGTGCCTTTGCCAGTTTTTGCCAATAAATTCCAGGTCCCTCTTGCCTATTGTCTGTATCCTTAATTACAGTCATCCCTATCAGCAGAGTCTTCTCTCTATTCCTGTGTTGGCTTAGTTCTTAGGATACTTTCTGCTACTTTATAGATGTAATATTCTGCATGATTATTGTTATTCTCCTTAAAGGCCTCCATCCAAAATCTCAGTCTCTCCTTGTTTCTTGACCTTTCCACCTGTTTCATCATCAATAGTTTTCTGCCTGTCCTATGTATAGGAGCCTTAGCTGTGTAGCTCTGAAATACCCCTTCAAATCCGGTAATCCCAATCTGCCCTGATCTACTGGAAGGATCATCTTATCCCACTTGACTCTTGACTCTTGTGTCTTCCCCTCCCAGATAAAGTCCTTCAGCTCTTTATTAATTGCTATCCACAACCTCTCCTCTGGTTGATAAAAATATGCCTGACCTGTGTATAAAACTAATTGGACTAAAAACATTTTAACTGCTTGTATCTTATTAGCCATATCTATATAACAAAGCTTCCATTTTCTCAGTTATTGTATTATCTTTAGTTTAGTCTCTTCCCAACATATTATACAACAGTGTACTGTCTCTTTCTGGTTTTGTTAGGCATAAAATAATATCATCTTCAAATTGAGCTAACTTTTCTTGACTACAATAACAATTATATCCATGAATTTCTGAATCCCTTATTTTCCTTGCCAATGCTTCAAAATATAATGCAAACAACAAAGGGGAAAGAGGACACCACTGCCTGCTTCCTCTGCTCAGGCAGAGATTATAATTACACTCCGATACTTCATATATCCTCTTAATCAACCTTATAATTTTATTAGGGAATGCAAATGCTTCCATTGCTGTGCTCATAAAGATCCAGCTTACTCTGTCAAATGCTTTGTCTACATCAAGACCAACCAACAACAAAGGTATTTTCTTAAATACTGCTTCCCTCTGGATCATCGGTGTTCTGTTAATATTGTCAAATGTTTGCCTCCCCTTCACAAAACCACATAGTTCCAGATCTATCAATTTTGGCATTACTTTTAGCCATTATAGGCATGAACATTTTATAATCATACTGTAGTATTGAAATGGGCCTGTATAAAGCTGGATCTGATGAATCTTTACCCTCTTTAGGTATTACATATACCACTACTTTCGTCCAGGATGTTGGTACTTCTCCTGTTAAACAAATCCTTCCAGATCTTTATTAGTATTTTTCCATCATAACGTCCAAACTTCCACAGAAATACCATCTATTCCTGCCACCCCTCCTAAGCAACCTTTTAATTCATGCTGCAGAGTTTTAGGAGGAATATGCACAGACTGAACTGTAGCTACAGCGGTCTTTCATTATGACAGCACTTTGTAAAACATAATGTTGTCCCATTTCGCAGAGTGACATTCACAGTAACTGGCATTTACTTACATCAGTGATATATTCTAACAACTGTGTGTGCAGTACTGGAATACCATTTAACCCCTTGCTGCTATCCAGAAGAGTTATGTATGTACCTGTCATTACTGTGCGTTTGTGTATTTGCAAAGATAAAATCAATGATATTTTTTTGCACATGTACTCACACACGCACACACACACACACACACACACACACTGCACATTTGCCTTCAGAAAACTGGAGGAATGCCATTTCACCTGCTGCATATTTTTGAGGTACTGGGGTTAACCAGAGCACATGGATAGATGCATACACAGACAGAGAGGGCATGCATACTCCAGATAGTAAAAGGCTACAGCCAAAGAAATCAAATAGAGCAAAGCAGTGTTAAATGGCAGTGCTACTCACTGCACCACTGTGGCAAAGAACACTTCCTTTCATACACATCCTTTTCCTGCCAAACTACCAAAGATAGCCACAGA
This sequence comes from Protopterus annectens, assembly GCF_019279795.1. NCBI lineage: Eukaryota > Metazoa > Chordata > Ceratodontiformes > Protopteridae > Protopterus > Protopterus annectens. Next base: position 69,842,728 of record NC_056739.1, on the reverse strand, counting down.
TCATGTATAATATCTATGTTTGTGATGGCAAGTGAAAGAAAACATGGCCAAATTGTTACTATTACATGCAATGCAACCACATAGCCCCAACACACACACACACACACAGACACACACACACACACACACACACACACACACACACACACACACACACACACACACACACACACACACGTGTAATTGAAAATGCTGATGATGTTTGTGCTAGAAAGTGAAATAAATTATTGCAGGCTTGTTAATTGTATACTACAGGCACACACACATATACACACACACATGCAAAAGCTATAGTGATATTAGGTTTACACTGATTTCAACAAATAGCAATACATGTTTCAACACTGGTACTGCCACGCCAGATCAGTGACTGTTTAGCAATCATCAAACAGCAGCAGGAGTAAGTCACTTTTATTTATCTCAGTGAAGAGTAATGCATACATGCCACTGCTCCTAATTTCATAGAATGTCCCTGATTTTGCCTCATAATTTTGCTCTGTCCTCATAAAAAGTCTGATTTGCTGGTAAATCATTCAGGATTGCAGACATTCAGTAAATCCAGACATCAGAGTTTCATACTTCTTATTGTCCAGAAAATATTTATGGAAAATGTTATTCTATTAATGTAAGTGAAATTAGGTAGTATTTAAAAAGTGTTCCTGATTTTGAGCCTTTATTCTGCCATTATTTTTGGCTTTGCCCAGAATTCTTGAACAAAGACATTGAGAGTTATAGTATGTCGTGTTCTGTCAATATTTATAAAACTCCCAGAAAGAGAAAAACATCCCTGAAAATCAGGTCTATCATCTTTTTTTTAAAATCCAAGATAAGTATTGAGATCAGGTACTCTAAGCGGCTGACCTCTAGTGTTTACCTTGCTCATATTCATTCATTGATTATCAGCCTTATCTTAACAGGGTCATATCAGAATCCTTTTTAGGATAAAGCATGTGATTGTAAATTGAATAATCTTTTTTTCTCCTTATTTACCCCCAAATCAGCAACTTTTCTTGGGCTCCTACACAGTCAATAATAATTTAAGGGCCCCTTGCAACCACAGGTAATGCAGGTGCCTAAAGCTGACTATGATTTTAGTTTTAGAGGATGGAATGCCTACCACCAAGATTTAACTAAGTCAGGGGCACTCTGTCAGCAGTAAAATAATGATATTGTGAAGCCTGTAACTTGAAAAAACACTGTTACTACAACCAGAGATATCTTTGAATTGTAAAGGAGATATAAATAAGTGTTATTATACTCACCTGGTTACTTAACTATACAAGATTGCTGTGCTAGCTTTTGTTTGACACATATGTAAAAAATGTCAAAATAAAATTACTTGCTACTAGCCACCTCAGTGTTTGCTGGTGCCTAAAGGTGGCTATGCCAATCACTCTCCACCAGATTATAACCCATTTCTCTCTATCAGATTGTCTCTATGGAGACATGAGAGCCAGGAGGTCAATTTCTCTTTATCAGATTGTTTCCATGGAGACATGAGGGTCACATACAGAATTGCTATTAAGCATACATTCATTTGCTAGAAAAAAGACTCATAATATTCAATATTCTTCTTCATTTCCTGCTTTATCTTAAAACGTGTTCCTAAAGCAATCTAAGAACCTTAATCCAGTCATTCCCCCATGCAAGAATGAAAAAAACATTAATTTTTCTTTTGTTATGCTCTTTTAACCAGGGCTTTTTTTTACATTGCAGTGTCTACATTCCTTAAAACTGAACAAGAAGAAAGAGAGAAGGGAGAAAAAGGAAAAGAAAAGAACAGCAGCACCTATTTGCAATCCCCATTACACTTAAATAATTGAGAAAAATTTACCTTATAGCATGCAAAGAAAACCATACATCACAAAAATAGTACTATTAAAAAAAATGTTTTCTTTACTTACAATTAGTTAACTTTCTCCCCTCTCTTCCCACCCCCAAAGCATTTTTTTGAACATTAATGTTGTGAAGTAGGGCATATACTTTAGAGTCCCCTACAAGTCCAACAATTTCTGAAAAGTCCAATATTTCCAGATTTTCTTGTTCTGTCATATTTCACTAATATAATTATTGCATTGTAATCCCACATTAAGTTATTGATTTTATTACTGTTCATGTCCCTCTCCCAAATTCTGTCTCTGCTTCATTTCCAATGTACTCTCGATTCTTGTAGTCAACTCTCATGATTCCTTCCTTCTCTCCAAAATTTTCTGCTGAAATATTGGAAAAGGTTCCACAGGTACAAGTCTGTCTTTGTTTTTTTTTTTTACCAGAAGAATAAGAAGCAGAATCTCCTTTTGTTTCACAGCTCAGTTTTTATTGGACAAATATTCGTATTTTGTCCTTAGCATGTACTTCATCAAAAAATGTTTTTGTCCATCCAGGGAAAAATACCTTGAAGACAGCTGGGTACAGCTGTTTGAATCTCACACCTGTGTCTCAACATTCCCTGAATAGTGGAATTAATTTTCTCCTCTTCTGCCTGGTGTACAATGAGTAATCATTCTCCACAAACACTCTGCTGTCTCCTACTTTTAGTATTTTGTCCTTCTGCCACAGTATTGTCAGAATCAGCTCCTTCTGCTGGTAGGATTGCATCTTTACTATTAAAGGTCTAGGTTGCTTTCCCATAGCCAGATTTGGAGCATACACACTTCTGTTGTGGAATACCAGTCCGGTTGATTATTTGTGCTTTCATAAAATTAATGCAGTCTGCTCTCTTCCAGCTTCTCTGGTATAGCTGAAAATCTCAGGTTTTCCCTACATGCTCTGTCCTCTAATTCTATTATTTTTTTTGAAACGTCTGTTCCTCAGCAATCTCATGTTCAGCCAGCCTTTTCTTCATTTCAGCCTCTGCTTTTTGCAGCCTTATCACCTCATCTGAATATCTGTTTAAAGCTGCTTCCATTTTTTTTGCAGCCTTTTGTTGTTTGTGTTGATATACTCCATCGGTGTTTCATTTATATTAAGCAGGTCTGTGTGCAGTTGTCTTATATCTTCCTGTAGGTTGCTGGAAGTCATGTCTGGAGGTTGCATTGCTTTTGCTGAACAGCTGCAGAACTTTCCCCAGTCAGTGTTTCTTCCTCACTTTTTGTAGCTGATTCTTTTCCAGGTGCTCTGTATTTCTTTTTTTCCTGGCATCCAGGCAGTACACTTACTAGCCAGTTTCCAAAATTTACCCATAAACACAAAAGTCTTTTAGCCTTCTTTTTTGAGTTTCTGTTTTCACACTGGGAGAGCTAGAGTTAAGCTGTTACTCAATCTGCAGCCATCTTGGAAGTCAATAAGGAAAAATATTGAGGGGAAATGAGAAGATAGAGTGTATGCGGGAAGAGAGGTCAGGCTAAGAGATTGATACTAATTTTTTTTTGAAGTTCTAGTCACTGATTATTTGTATGTAAACCCATGAAAAATATTCAGTTGGGAAAAGAAGAAAACCAAAAAAAAATCAAAAATCTTTCCCCTACACTTAAAAATAAGGAAAACCAACGATTTTAGAGTACTCTCTGTAAATATGAATGGTATTATTAGTACTGTAAGAAGGATAGGGATACTGACATGGCATGCTAAATGTGATGTAGATGCTATTCTGTTAGAGGATGTGAAATTTTTAACAAGTAAAGAAAGACTGCAAACAGAAAAATTATGGTGTGGAAATATAATATGGAACTTAGGAAGAGAATGTTGTTCTGGAATGTCTTTGTTGTGTAAAAAACAGTGAGAATACTAGATGTAACACTGGTAAGGATGGGAAGATTAGCTGTTGTGGATGTAAGGTGGAGAGAATATGTTTATAGAATTATAGCAGTATATGCATATATAACTAGCAAGGGAAGAAAAAAGAATCTGTTTCATTAAATATTAGATCATGTGGTGGTTAACATGAACATTATAATTTTGGGGTACTTTAACTGTGGTTAGAAGGGAAAATGTAAAAAGGAAGGGAAAGATGTAAAAAAATCCAGGAAGTGATAAAATGTGTTAAATTAGCTCTGCGGAACAAAAGTCAGTAGACTTATACATCGTGAGGCACTTGGATCTGAAATTGATTATTTTGTATTATCAGAAGGTTTGAGTGGTAGCAGATGGTGATACAGTTGTGACAGGATTTTCAGGCCATTTAGTAATATTCATGGAGGTGACAGAAGAAAGGGAGTATATTAAAAGAGGAAAGGGAATAAAAAGAATAAATGAGAAATTATGGGGTAAAATAGAAGAATGGGAAGTATTACAGTTATGGAAAGATCATATAACCCCGAAGGACCTCTATAAAAACTGGTCTGAATGGTGGAATAAATTTAAAAAGAAGTATAAATAGTGTTTTTTCAATGGTAGGATGATGTAAGAAAGGAATGGGAAAGTGTATAGAAATATATTAGAGGATTTAGAGAATAACAGAAATTTAGAAAAAAAATTAAGGAGTTACTATTTGGGCACAGATATTATTTACAAGGGAGAAGGTTTCTGCATATCTGGATAAAATACTAAAGAAGGATATTAGTATAAGGTGGGAAATTAAAACTGTAAAAGGAGATGTAAAAATAACATGAGCAAATTATGAGTATTGTAGTACAGCACAGGGAAAATAAGACATAATGGAAAGTAAGAAAAATCTAGAACAAGTTAAGGAAGAATTTGAAAAAGAAATTGCTATGAGTTAATTGGGTAAAGTACTTAAGAAAGTAAATGTTGATTCATTATCAGGCCTAGATGGTATAGGGTATGGAATGTACAATAAATTAATGGATTGTAAATGTCCAGAATGAATGGTTGAAGGAAGGGTTTGTTTATGATGCCTAATACAATGGGATGTTAACATTTATATGGAAGAAAGATAAGAAGAATGAAGTAAAAAAAAAAAACTGGAGATCCATCACACTAAACAGATTAGAAAATGTTATTAGAATAATACAGTAGAGAATTGAAGGAAGGATGACGGATATTATGTAAGAAAATATATATGGTATAAAAGGGAAGGGATGTCAGGAATTATAATTATTGGTTGAGAGAGATTGTGGATGATATAAGTAAAAGGGAGGATATGAAACTTATGGTAAGTGATTTTAACAAGGTGTTTGATACAAAAGGACATGATGCTTTGTGGGATATTAAGGAGAATTATGGAATATGTAATAGAATCAGGAGAGTATGTATGTCAATATAGCAAAATAATAAAGAGTGGTAGTGAATGGGTGGCTGAGTAAAGCAATATGCATGAATTGTGGTGAAAAGGTGGTGCATGAAAGGTTGTCCCACGAGTGGTATATTGTTTGCATTGGTAATGAATGCAATAGTGATTGAAGTTGCTTATAAATTGAAAGATGCTAGATATAAGATGCAAAAGGAGGATGTGATTTTAGTAGTTTTCACTTGTGCAGACAATATACTTGTAATTGCTAAGAACAAAATATGGATAAGAAAAGTGCTGGTTTGCCTGAATGGATGTTTAAGGAAATGGGAACAACATTAAATAAAGATTAAAGTAAGGGTTTGGGTAAAGTGAAAATTGGGGATGTGTATTTTTCTACACAGCCTCAAGTCAAACAGTTTTTGAAAGGAATCCTGCATATAGTCCACCTAGAAAAAAGTGGATCATTCTTGGGATCTGTTTTGCTGTAGAGAAACTTAACATTTTTTCTATTTGAACTATCTCACCAGACTGATTTGAAGTTCTTAATTTGGATAACGCTGCCACTCATTGCTCTGACCACTGCAAGAAATGTATCTATCTTATTTTTCATAAAGACAGAGTCTTTATGAACAAATCATTTGTGTATGCCTAACAGGGTTTCAAAGTTTACTTTGAGTCACGATATTCATCTCACTGGCTTTTTTCTAGATCTAAAAAAATAAGGAAAATATTTTATATAATCTGGATATTCACTGGCAACTGAGATACTGTATTGACAGGACTAAAATATTCAGGAGTTTGAATCAACTGTTTATTTCATATGAAGATAAGAAAACTGGTCAATCAGTGTCAAAAGAGAAGATTTCCAAATGGTTCTCTCATGCCATTGTGTTTTGTTATTAATAAGTCACTTCCAGGCAAGGTCACAAAGTTGGGTCTATTCTACAAGGGCTCTGGCTTCTTCTGTGGCTTTTTTAGAAAACAGTGGACTATAAATATTCTAGAGGCTGCAACTTGGTCCTCTGACATACTTTTATAAAAACATTACAAACTAGATTCCTTTTCCAGATCCAGAGCAGGTTTTTCTAAGACTATTTTCCAAGGACTCCTGGACTTTCAACCTTCTTCCTTCTGCCTGTTTTTGTAATACCTAGTAATCTACTCATAACATTTGGCTACTGCAACAATGATTTAACATAGTAAGTAAACATACCATACCAGTAGCTGTTCAAACAGATCACTGTTGCAATAGTGATACCGTCCCTCCATCCTTCTTTGTTTTGTGATGTTTTGCCAGGGTGTTAATATTCCTATATCCTGTTTTCCTAGCATATGGATAATAGACAGGGCTCTTGCCTCTGTTACTTGATGCAAGAAAACTCTAAAGGTTTGGCACCCTAACAATTGACTTTATATGGCTCTGCTTGAGCCCTTCAGTACTTATGGCATGTGGGAGCTGCCCTAAAGATTTGGATGCCTGCTATGTGTCATATCCTTGGCAAGATATAACCCATACAGCTTATGATGCTGTGACAGTAATCTATTCTAATATTTACTCTTATGGTAAGTTTAGTTACACAGCTGTACTTTCCTAAGCCTGATTGAAGTATTAGATTCTGCAGTGATTTAAGGAAACGTGAATAGCAATTCAGAATCTGATAGCTGACATATGTCTAGAATTAATGAGTTGATAGAAAACCTAGGAAAGGACAGGCACTTGACAGTACAAGGTTTGATGAGGGGATCCTGGTAAACACCACTTATCCCAATGCCAAAAAAAAAAAACAACCTTTGTACCCCCGTAACAGTCTGTTTTAGTAAACATTGCCATTTAGCCTACAAGGGCCCCTGGCCACCTTTCGGGAGTGGATGTATAAGATATAGAAGCCTCACTCCCAATATGCTGCAACCTACCTGGAAGATGTGGTCATTCATTCAAGGGGCTGGAAGCCTCACTTACTAAAACTACAGTTGCTCTACAATACGTAAGACAGGTAGCCTTGAATATGGATGCTTAGAAGAGCAAACTGTGCATGGTGGAAACAAAGTACTTAAGATAACTTATAGGAAGAGAGCAGTAAGACCACAGTGCTTGAGAGAATTAAGAACTGTATACCTTAAAATGCAAAATGTTTTCAGTACAAAAAGATGCTGTTTTTAAATTTTTTTAAACTTTTTGTGATGTTGTGGGGTGTTGCCAGCTATACCAGGAGAAATGGGACAGTGCATGTGTGGCATGTGCCAGCATGGCTGGCTGAAGTTTTGTGGGTGGTCTTGCATCATTTGGCTGTCATATTGATTTGTACAGATGCTTGTATTAAGGATGTATTTGTGGAAGTTGCTTATGTTAAAAATGCTGCAACTAATCTTAACAGAGTTCTGAAGGTGAATTGTGCCAGAGTCAGTGAATAGATGTGATGTCATTCTATAACCAGCTGAAGGACAGAACCCCAGAAGCAGCAGTTTGTTGTTTGTTTTTTGTTTTTCTTTGAAACCTGATATAAAAGGTCTATGTCAGTTTTCACAGTTCAGTTGTTAGTTATTCTGGCAGTGTGTAGAATCTCATTTTGCCTTGTGGAAGTGAACATCTCAGCAGTACATCTTGCCTTGCAATACTAGGTCAGTTAACTAGGGACAGTTTATCTTTAGTTCAGTTAGGAATAATACATTAAGATTAGTTTAGTATTATTTTTCTGCATCTATGAAATTCTATCCAACTGTGTTAATGTTTATATTTACTGTGTCTGAAACTCTGATGTTTATTGTAACTAAATATTAAGTATTCTTCTGTTTTCTTTTTTATTATCCATTATTAAATATGTTTATACCTTTTCATTGTGGCTGGTCTTTTAGAGAATACTTTTAATATCTTGAGAGTTATTGTGCTTATTTTAGTGATACTGTAGCTACTCCAGTAAGCCTTACTGCTTTGGTCATACTCTACAATTTATATCAATTTTAATTTGACACAATGTAATTGTATACCCTTTGTAAGAGTCTTCTAGTATCTGACTGGTGGCAGCAACCTACCTTATAGTCTGGAGAGAGGGGACATAGCTGGTGAATCTGTGCTAGCCTTTCCCAGGTGTGTGTGTGTGTGTGTGTGTGTGTGTGTGTGTGTGTGTGTGTGTGTGTGTGTGTGTGTGTGTGTGTGTGTGTGTGTGTGAAACATCAGATATTCAAGTGTGTGTGTGTCAGATACTTGGAACTGAGATACAGTGCTCCAAGGTGAGCCTTGTTTGGGATCTGGAGAAACAGAGGTCTGGAGCAGGTTCCTTGTCTGCTCTTGAGGGAAATTGTGCTAGATGCAGAGAGCTGCATTTGAAATATTGTGCAGATCTATTCCTGTGTTATAGTGACTGCCTCTCACCGGATTGAGGTTCCTTCATTACTTACTCATATTAAAGAGAGGCTGTCACATATTGGTGTTACAGCAATCAGATATTAATTAAACTTCAGTAGCCTGTAGGCAGTTGACACTGAAGGTGTGTGTACTCTCAACAGCCACAAGGTAAACATTCCAAGTTTCAGTTTTGCAACAGTTTTATTTAATTTTGTTAGTTAATTTAGTCAGGGAAAGCAAACAAAGATGTCGGCAGAGGATTATAGCAAGCTGACAAAGAACCATTTGGCCAAGGTGTGTGAAGCCAAAGGACTGGTGCATGCCAACCTGACTAAAGAGGATATGATTTCAGCCTTAATTGCAGCTGCAGCATGGTCTAGCAACCAGGGAGATAGCCAGTCCGGTGATGGGTATGTCCAGCCTTGTGGAAACAGGACACTTCACCTTTTCCTGAGAGGACTTAAAAATCCATCTGGACTTGAACTGAAGGCCAAATGTTTGAAAGCTGAAGAAAAGGATAAGCAGCATCAGCATGAACTGGAGGCCAAACACTGGGAGACTAAAGAAAAGGAGAAGCAGTGTCAGCATGAACTGGGGGCCAAACGTATGGAGAGCAAAGAGACTGTGGTGTTAGTAGAGTGAGGAAAAGGAGAAGCAGTGTCAGCATAAACTGGAGACCAAACATTTGGAGATTGAAGAAAATGAAAGACTGCAGTGATTGGAGGCTGAAGAAAAAGAGAAGCAGTGACAACATGAGAGGGAGATGTTGACATGAAGGTAATAGAGAGGGGACTAACCAGACCCCAGAAGCAATAAAGGTCAGTAAATTTCTTCCACAATTTACAGAGGAGATAACTTTGATAGCTTTATTCATATATTTGAAAGAGTATGTAAACAATATAATGTTTGCCAAGAGCTCTGGTTACGGTTCCTGACCCCCTTACTCCACAGTAAAGTTGTAAATGCTGTTTCTAAATTGTCTGATTCTGACTGTTTAAATTATGAAAAAGTAAAACAATGTTAGCTAGTCTATTTTAAGTTAACATCTGAAGCTTACAGAAACAAAGTTTCATGAGCATAGACGCAAGGTAGATGAAAGTGTATGTATACACAGTGTTGCATTTTATTGCTATTAACTAATCTGCACGGGTAACTGATTTGTTTGCAGTTAAAAGCATTCTGTAGAGTCTCTTTGCTCCTTTATCTGTTTAAAAACTTTCATTTTGTGGCTCACTGCTGTCATAAAGATTTTTTAGTGTTTACTGTCTAAAGAGTGTAGGCTAATAGCTTTAGTATTGGTCCTCACCCTCCCTCCCTGTTGGTGTCTTGTTATACTTGGTGGCTTTGCAGTTGCCCACCCCTACTGTAAATTTGATCTGGGACACTCCTCCCAGTCTAGTGTCATTAACTCATTCTACCTAATAGAGAGAACATCTGAGAATGCCTTCTGTTCCTCCTTTCTCCCTTTCTAAAAAAAAAATAAATTGCCTGAATCTCCTTGTCTTCTGACTGTGCTTCTCAAACATTTTGGAAATATAGAGTATATTTTAGAGCATTTATTATAACTGTACTTGCCTTAATATTGCTACAACTCAAGTGCTGTAGGTTGCACTGCATCTGAATTGTTTGTGTGTTTTAGCTGCTTTTTTGTATATATATATATATATATATATATATATATATATATATATATATATATATATATATATAGACTAGCTACTTATTCTGCTGTATTACTGCCTCTTAAATAGTTTTACAGTTGTGCACGTGCCTTGCTTCATTTAAAAAGTTTTAAATTGCTAATTTAGTAGAGTTTTAATTGCATTTACTGTTTAGGACTACACACTCAAGTGTGTTAGCCTTTTCTCTGTTTATTTGCTGTATTATTGCATTGTTTAGCCTGTTTTAACCAAAAAGAATATATACTATCTTGTTTGCCCATTTCCCACCTTTCCTAGCCAGTCCAGATCCCAGGCTTTGCTTGTCTCAGGACTTTATTTTCTGTGTTCAGAGATATCCAGACCTTGCTGTGGTAGAAGGAAGTCCTACTGCGTACCAGTGGAAGTGGTGAGCATTGTATTCTATCTAACACTAGAGGAGTGGTTTCCAGCTCTGAAATTGTAAGTTTATTAGCCTTTTTTTGGGCTGATTTCTATCCCTTTCAACTTTCTGGCTTAAAATTGTGTGTGTTTGCAAATTTTTCACATCGTGCAACACCGCGAGGCTACAGTTAAACTATTCCAGGTGCCAGAAAGTCTGCTCTTCAAATTTTCCCTTAGAACTAGCTGGTTTCTCAGTAGTAGCACTAAAATCTGAACCCATGTGACTAGCACTTGCTCTAGAACCTGCTGGAAAGCACTAGGAAGCCTGAAACTGATACAACTCTCCTTCTCAATAAGGAGAAATTAATCGTAGGCACTAAACAGCCTATAATTGCAAAGTACCTTGCAAAGGTAAAAGGAAAACAGCTCTTATACTTTACAAAAAAAGCATCTAAACAGGCATGTCCAAGGGTCAGCTTCCGGTGATTTCTCCTGTCCACCTGGTGAATCTGGGCATACTGGGGCAATGCAGCAACTGCCTCATGTACACAGACAACCCTCTCCTCCAACCACCCAACACTACAACCTGCGAGAGATGCACTTACATAGGCAAACTGGAAGCAAAGCTCTCTCCGGCTAAGATTGTGCTAGACAGTAAAGAGGAGAAGGTTAACACCTGCACTACACCTCAAGCAACTCATAGCCCTTCAAAATCCACACCATCAACACCCGCACATAGCAACACTAAACCCACATATGCAGAGGCCCTTAACATTAACCTGCCCAAGCAACAAGGACCTCCGAAGCTGAAACGCAAACAAACACCAGTCACAACTAAAGTGACACACCAGTGTGCCACCCAACAACAGCCCTTAAGGCAAGACAATGTACCCAACACTTTAGTCATAGGTGACTCTATAGTCAGGCACACTGATGTCCCACTCACCAGGCTGAACAAGGAGAAAGTTACAGTTAGCTGCTTGTCGTGTGCCAGGATCCACCACATAACGCATGCACTCAAGTCACTCCATAACAAGTGCAAATACAACTCTGTCATTGTCCATGCTGGAGTGAATGACTTGAGACGTACCTCCCTGGACTACATGAAAAGAGACATGGAAGAGCTCTTGGATCATGTGGCCCAGGCAGGTATGACCCTAGCCCTGAGTAGCTGCCTTCACCCAGAATGATACCACAGTATAAGGACAAAATGATTGACTTCAACAATTGGCTAATCTTCTGGTGTCATTCAAAGGGGATCCAGTATCTGTCTGCCTGGGAAGACATGATCGACAAACCACGATGCTTTGCCAGAGATGGTCTGCACCTGTCACCCCTGGGATTCAGGTTACTGGCTAAAACTCTTGCCACCCCTATAGTGCCTTTTTTAGGCAAGGTTCAAAGGACAAAACCACCACCATAACAGATACAAGCATGCAAAATCTGAAGGTAATGTTACTCAATGCTAGAAGTCTAAACTTCAAAATGCACTCTCTCGAGGCACTCCTAAAAATGGAGAACATCGATACCTGTGCAGTAACTGAGACCTGGTTCAAGGCTCCAGAGAGCACCCCTGCAATACCAGGTTACAACTCTTACCACACTTTTCGGCCACAAAACCAAGACTGAAACACTAAAGGTGGAGGAGTGTCCATATTCACCAAGGATATTCACACCTCCAGGCTAGTTGCCCAACACAATGCATCTGAAATTCTCCAAGTGCAACTAACACTAGGTAAGACAGCAATCCAAACTGTAGCTTGCTACAGATCCTCCACCATGCCCCAAGATTCTCACTACACCTTTCTAAACATACTGGAAAATATTAAGATACAACCAAACACCCAAATACTGGGTGATTTAAACTACCCTGCCATTAACTGGGAAAACTACTCGGGTACCATCTCCTTTTCCCAACGGTTTTTGGAATTCATAAATTCCAATTACCTGGATCAACTAATCCGTTGTCCCACCAGGGGCTCCAATATCCTAGACCTTGTCATTACCAGCATGGGAGATAGATGCTCCACACCAGTGGTCACCCCTTCATTGGTCAGGTCTGACCATAAGCAAATCACCCTTGACATCCACATCTTACCCCCACCCCCCAGTAAGGAAACCTCCTTAAAAAACTTCTCCAAAGCCAACTTTATGCTACTGAAGTCAGAAGTGACAAACTTCATGACACCCATGCAGACGGGATCTGAAAGTTCGACTGTAGAATCCTACACTAAGGCACTGTACAAGCCCATCCACTCGTGTATGAATCCTGCCATCCCAAATAGAACCAAGATGCTCTCCTCCAAAAAAGTAAGCCAATCTGGTGGTCCCCTGCTATAAACAAACTATACAACAGTAGCATGAAGAAACTGTTGCAGAAAAGAGGAAAATCCCAGGATGCAAAAAACTCCCTCACCAGCCTCAGTAAGAAGCTGAGATCCCTCATAAAATCCTCAAAAGCTAGTTATGAAAATAAAATTGCCAAAGATTCCAAAGACAATCACAAGGCATTCTATAGTTATGTCAAGAATCTAAATGGTAATGCTCAGATCTGCTCTAAGCTACAACAGAATGGCATTAAATATACTGATCCCAAGGATATTGCCAATATCCTGGCAGATCAATTTAGTGCCAACTTCACCCCCCTCTCACCCCCTAAAAGGCCCATCTCAATACCAAAAGATTGCCAAATTCCAGTAATCACAGCCACACAGGTAGAAACCACACTCTCCAAAGCTAAGAATACAGCATCCATGGGACCAGATGACATCCCGGGCTGTGTACTACATGAACTACAAAATGAACTGGCACCTCACCTAAGTGTCATGTTTAATCATAGCCTCATCTCAGGCTTTGTGCCCACTGAGTGGCGCACAGCTACAGTTATCCCACTCCACAAGGGGGGGGTCCACCTTGGATCCTGGGAACTACCGTCCCATCAGTCTGATGAGCCTGATCTGCAAGGGCATAGAATGCATCAAACACTGGACCTCACCCAGTTTGGGTTTGTGAAGGGCTGATCTTTTCTCCTGAACCTGATTGACTTCTTCAAATCAGTCTCCAGAGCTGTGGACGAGTGTAAGGCGGTTCACACAGCCTATCTGGACCTCGCCAAGGCCTTCAACACCATCCCCCACTTTGGAATCATAGATAAACTTACTAAGCTGGGCATAAATCCCTAGTGAGACATATTCAACTATATCCAGACCATGGATTTAAATTTTGTATCATTGATCAGGTATCATATGATCCCCAGGGAAGATACACCAAATATGACTTGGATATACAAGAGCTCAGATGGCAGATTTTTCTAAATGCCCATAATTGGCCAGGGCTTAACGAATATTGTACAATAAAACCTATCCTTATGAAGAATCAAATTCAAGGAAGATATTGATATAGCCTTTACACATCATCAGTTTACACATTTAAAAATTTAAAAAATTTTTAAAAATTCAAAATTTATATTATAGAATTAAATTCAACATTCTAAAATTTCAAATATTTTTTTACATCAAAAATCTTAAACAACCCTTGCAAGTAGGGAATGTAATATATATGCAATCAATGTGCATGAGTGCATATTTGATCCACACATTGCATCATTCATTTATTAACTCTTCAATCTATTTTTCATATAATCTTTCATACACATTCATATACATATATTTTCAACTTAGGGACTGTTATATATCAATTTTTATTTAATATAATTTTTATTTAATATATATTTTTAGTGATCATACTTTTTTACTTTTTCATATTTTCATTTTATACTGTTATAGTAATTAGTTTACATGTAGTTGTTTTCATATGTGTTTTCAGTTTATGTGATTTTTTATGTGACTTTCCATATGATATTTCATGAATATATTAAATATTGGTAATGAAAATAGATATATAAAAAACATAAAAGATATTAATTCATTGCATATATTTAAATTTAAACTTTGTTTATGGATAAATTGCTTAAATAACATACTTAATACTTAATTATCAATTTATTAAGCAATTGATTAGATTTATATGTATATATAAGGAAAGTGGTAACTAGTGTAGCTATTCTGATGAAGTTCGTCTTGGCGGACGAAACCCGGGTAAATCACTGCTTGTGTTTGCTGCAACGTGTTGAGTTGGCTGTACTGGTTCGTTTGTTATCTGTTTTTATAAGAATAAAATATCCATTATTGCTGCGGATTTTGGAGATATTTCTTCAGCGTGGAATTTTGGTGACAGTAACAACTGTATAAGCTTGGCATAAAGAGGTAAAGTGCTATTGCTGTGTTTTACCCTGACCGTGGAACCTCCTGGTCGCATTTTACTATAAATCCCTACATCACTCGATGGGTTGCCAGCTGGCTTACTTACAGAACCCCGACTGTAAAAGTAGCCGACTCCAAATCCAGCTCCAGACAAGTGACAAGTGGAGTACCTCAGGGTTCAGTCCTGGGACCGCTCTTGTTTGGCATCTACTTCTCTGAAGTACAGGCCAGCACTAAGGGACTATGGCTAACAAAGTTCGCAGATGACTGCAAACTGGGAGCCATTATTGAATCCCCAAATTATGTGGATATTCTACAAAAGGGTCTTACAGAAACAGATGTCTGGTGCCAGAGCCATGGGCTCAAGCTTAATGCCAAGAAATGTATAGTAATTCCCTTTGTAAAAAAAATGTACCCATGAATTACCACATAGGTGGCAGTACACTAAACATCAAAAGTGTGATGAGAGACTTAGGGACACAGGTGGACAGTGGTCTCACCTTCGATAACCACATCACCGCAACAGTCAGGAAATCCTTCTATGTGGCACACCTCATCACTAAGGGCTTTTCATCCAGAAAAAAGGAGGTCATTGTCCCACTGTACTCATCCTTCATTAGACCTATTATAGAGTATAACTCCCCGTTTGGTATGTACCTCACAAGACATCTGCAACAGCTGGAAAGGCCACAGAAATACCTCACTAAAAGAATCACAGGCCTAAAGCAGATGCCATGTGCTGACCGTTTAAAAAATCTCCAACTATACTCTGTGGCATATCATCTACTCAGAGGCGATCTCTGCTTAACATACAAGGCCATGTCAAACCTGAGCTGTTAGACATGCTCCACTTAAAGAAATCCCATTCCCTCAAAGCCACATGCTCCAGGGATCTAAACCTTGTCATCACAATGAACAAAACATGCTGGAGGGATAGGTTCCTGACCCAGAGATTCCCCATACTCTGGAATAGACTGCCCATACATGTCAAGCAGAGCACCTCCTTGGCCGTCTTCAAATGGAACCTTGATGGTTGGATGGGAGATAGGAAATTCACCCCGAGGATCATATCAGTCACCCTGCTAGACAGGGGTCCAGGGAAGTAAATGTTGTGGGAAGAAATATCCAGGGAATTGTTATGGCTAGGCCAATAGCCTAGTACCAACCTATGAACCTATAAGCGAACCCATGGTGGACAGCCTAAATATCCCCAACAGAGTCTACCAGTAACAGGGGAAGCTACTAGTTCAGGTACATGGCCAGGATCAATGGTTAGATGTTTTAAATGTAATCAGAGGGGCCATGTAGCATGCAAATGTCCACTGACACAAGGGAGGGAACAAAAAATGAGGAAGCCAATAAGTGGGAATAACCACCTGTCACTGTTAAGTTGTCTGGAGACATCAGAGGTACCAATCTATCATTGGAGTTTGTATCCTATCTTAGTGGATGGAAGACAGGCCACTGCTAAGAGAGAAACAGCCTCTGACATAAATATTGTGAAGCCTGCAGTGATTAAAGAAGAGCAAAGCAATACTTGCTTGGACAGTCCACACCGGTTAGAGCTTTAGAAGAGACCCCATTTCAAATACCTTTGGCCAGGGTTCACCTTGAGTGCGAGGGTGGAAAAGGGAACAAGCAGGTAGGTGTGTGTGTGAGGATATCCCTGCAGATGTCTTAATAGGGAATGATTTTGATAATGTAGTACCTCATGGGTATGCAGTTACAGTCAATCAGGCTTGGAGACAAGCAAGTAGGTCTGGTGGCCTGGAGGGTGGACCCAGATAGACCCAATGCATAAATTTAGGGTTGGTGATGTGGTTATTTCAGGGAGGGAGCTTCCTTGCAGCAGTGATCCTGAAAGTGAACCACAGCTGCTGGTAGGTAATTATGTTCTTGTGGACCAAATGGTTACTCTACAGAGAGTGTACCCCTGAGGGAGAGCTAGAGAGTGAGGTAATGCAGCAGTTGGTTGTGATCAAGGTCTACCATCTGGCACTTCTAGCTATAGCCTATGACATTCCTTTTGCAGGTCATATGGGTATAAAGTGTACCAAGAGTTGTATTATGTAGATTTGTTATTGGTCTGAGATTACAATGGATGTAACAGGGTACTGCAGGACCTGTGAGCAGAGTCAAAAGGTAGGCAAGGCAGGAGACAAGACCAATGCTCTGTTGATGCCTTTGCCTGTGATTGAGGAGCCATTTCAAAGTATAGCTATGGATATTGTGGACCCTCTGAGTACCCCAAGTTCCACAGTAAAGAAGTATATCCTGATGGTAGTAGATTATGCTACTAGATTCCCTGAGGCAGTGGCTTTGTACTCCATCAAAGCAGGAGAGGTGGGAAATGTGTTGTTAGAGATGTTCATCAAGGTAGGTTTCTCAAGAGAAATACTGACTGACAGAGATGCCAATTTCATGTCAAACCTGCTGGCTTGTCTGTGGAAGCATTGTGGGGTTAAGCAGCAAAAGACCAACCCCGGTCACCCCCAGACTAATAATCTTGTGGAAAAATTAAACTCTACACTTAAGATCATGCTGCAGACATTTGCAGACCAGTTTAAGAGACAGTGGGACAAATATTTTCCCCATATACTGTTTGCATACAAAGAGATACCCCAGGAATTCACAGGTTTTTCACCCTTTAGTTGCTGTATCGGCATAGGGTGAGGGAGGGCCTTTAAATTTGATATGTGATGAGTATGAGCATGAGTATGAATCTCACAAGTAGTCTGTTGTGACATATGTCCTAAACCTCAGGACAAGGCTTAGGGAGGTTATAGGCTTGGCCTATGAGAACTTGGCAGGAGCCCAACAGCAGAAAAGGTCTGGTATGACAGGAATGCTCGAGCCCAAGAGTATGTTGTGGGACAGCAGGTTTTGGTGTATTCATTCCTATTAGACACAATAAGCTACATGCAGCTTGTGAGAGACCCTTTGGAGTGGTAAGGAAGGTCAGTGATGTTAATTATATGGTAAACTTGCTTGGCAGGAGGCAGGGGCACAAATTGTACTATATTTACATAATGAAGCCTCAGCATGTCAGGGAGGTCTTGGGCAGACTGCAAAAGGCAGGGTTGACCTTTAAGCCCAGTAAGTGTCAGGTGGGTATGGCAGAGGTCTCTTACCTGAAACATAGAGTGGGGAGAGGTAAGATTAGGCCAGAACCTGCTAAAGTGGAAGCTATTCAGTCATGGCCTGTCCCTGTTATCAAAAAGTAAGTGAGAGCATTCTTGGAGACAGCGGAGTACTATACAAAGTCCATTTCCAATTATAGTGCAATAGCTGCTCCCCTTACAGACCTGACAAGGAAAAACAGGCCAGAAAAAGTAGTGTGGACCCTAGGCTGCAAGCAGGCATTCCAAATGCTTCTCTCAAGCAACAAGTTTCCAGGATCACTTGAAAAACTAGCTGGAGTCTTCAAAGGGGGAGAGATATGACATTGTGGGGTGTTGCCAGCTGTACCAGGAGAAGTCAAACAGTGCATGTGTGTGTGGCATGTGACAGCATGTCTGGCTGAAGTTTTGTGGGTGGTCTTGTATCATTTGGCTGTCACATTGATTTGTACAGATGCTTGTATTAGGGGTGTATTTGTGGAAATTGCTTATTTTAAAATGCACAGAGTTCTGAAGGCGAAATGTGCCAGAGTCAGGTGACTAGACGTGCGTGATATCATTCTATAATGAGCTGAAGGATGGAACTCTGGCAGCCGCAGTTTGTTGTTTGTTTTACTTTGGAACCTGATATAAAAGGTCTGTCAGTTTAAACAGTTCAGTTAGTTATTTTTGGCAGTGAATAGTATCTCATCTTGCCTTGTGGAAGTGAGCATCTCAGCCAGTACATCTTGCCTTTTGATACTAAGTGAGTTGACTAGAGACAGTTCCTCTTTAGCTCAGTTAGGAATAATACAGTGAGATTAATTTAGTATTATTTTTTTCTGCATCTGTGAAATTCTATCCAACTGGTATTATTTTTATATTTTCTATGACTGAAACTCTGATGTTTATTGTAACTAAATGTTAAGTATTTTTCTGTTTTCTATTTTATTATCTATTATTAAATATTTTTATACCTTTTCATTGTGGCTGGTCTTTTAGACAATACATTTAACACTTGAGAGTTCTTGTGCTTATTTTAGTGACACTGTGGCCACTCTTATAAGCCTTACTGCTTCAGTCACACTTCAACATTTATATCAGTAT
The DNA here is from genome assembly GCF_019279795.1 of Protopterus annectens. Classification (NCBI taxonomy): domain Eukaryota; kingdom Metazoa; phylum Chordata; order Ceratodontiformes; family Protopteridae; genus Protopterus; species Protopterus annectens. The sequence goes on along the minus strand of NC_056739.1, from coordinate 69,823,745 downwards.
TAATTTGACATAGTATAATTGGTTACCCTTTTGTAAGAGCCTTAGAGTATCTGACTGGTGACAGCAACCTACCTTATAGTTTGGAGAGCGGAGACACAGCTGGTGAATCTGTGATAGCCTTTCCCAGATGTGTGTGTGTGTGTGTGTGTGTGTGTGTGTGTGTGTGTGTGTGTGTGTGTGTGTGTGTGTGTGTGTGTATGTCTGAGAAATATCAGATATTCAAGTGTGTATGTGTGTGTGTGAGAAATATCAGATATTCAAGTGTGTGTGTCATATACTTGGAAATCGGACACAGTGCCCCAAGGTGAATCGTGTTAGGGATCTGGAGAAACAGAGTCCACTCCCAGGTCTGCAGCAGGTTCCCTGTGTACTCTTGAGGGAAATTGTGCTTGATGCAGAGAGCTGCATTTGAAATACTGTGCAAATCTGTTCCTGTGTTTTAGTGACTGCCTCTCACCAGTGTCAGTAGTGCGGACTGAGGCTCCTTCACTACTGGACTGGGATAAAGAGGGGCTGTCACACTTATCTTTCTGTGATTCATTTTTGATACAATACCAGAACTGTAATGCTTTATTTTTGTAAGTGACTAGTCATTTTTAATGCATGACTAAAATAGTAGCTATTGGAAATATCAGAAACGATTAGCATACAGGAAGGCTGCAATACACAAAATCAAGCAGCATGACTACACTGTCTGCATAACTTTCAAATATACTTCATTATGTGGAATGTTACTCATTTTGTGTCTTAAAAAGTCCAACAGATCCAATTTGAATGGGTCTGTCATACATTCAGTGTTAAGAATATTTAACAGCTGTCCATTTTAAATAATACCAAATCATATTAGTTCATCAAAAGTACTTATAAGAATTTAATAATATATTTTAACCATCATGTGTGCTTACTTGTTGAACTTGTTAGTAAGCTCTTAGTAAGTGTCCACATTTTGACTATTTTGTCCACATCATGTTCCACATTCTGGAGATAGAATGTTAAAAAAGATATGTCAACTGGAGAAATACCATGGCATATATGTTATGCAAAAATAACGCCATAGTGGTATGCATAAGAGTATGAGTATGAGCATGATATTGAGACCCCTCATGTAAACAAATGATTAAATCAAACATGGAGGAATAATTGAGGAAACAAAGTTAGCACAAAGAGCTGTGATTCTCATGTGTTCTGAACACTAGGATTTTCTGATGTACAGGAGTTTCACTTGTACTAGCATTGGCATTAGAAAGAACAAAATGTGTTACTGGTTGCTTTTGGAGCCAGTGACTCAGATGTGGCACTTTATCACCATCTTCATTGCAGACAGGTTTCCCAGCTTCTGACATACTATCCCCTCTATGAAAATGTCATTGTGGATTGCTGCTATATGGAAAGAGACACCATATGGGAGTTAGTAGACATGTGCTGCCCACATGGGAAAAAGGAAATGCATGGATTATCTTTGCAGAGGACACAAAGGTTTAACCATCCTTGCTATGGGGCTTTTCAGCATTTGACAGGGGTCACTTTAGGAATTTTACAAGTGTCAACTTCTCAAATCCTTCACCTGTTCCTTGACTTCATGCAACAGCATTAGGAGGGGACACATATGGTTTCCACAGACACCAGAAGAGAGAGAGACACACACACCATTATGTAGGTATTCTACAACATAGCCCATTTCACTATGGTCCTAGGGGGCCCCTGATTGCAGCCACATTGTCATCAAAGCCCTACCTACTCCATATAGTATCTAGTAGCAACTAGAAATACTTCCATTGTATCAATTGCTATGTGATGTGCAATACATGCTATTATATACAATATATCTGTGCACCATCCAGGCAGTTCCTATGATTCCCACATCTGACACATGCAGCATTTACCAGTATTTCATGTGGGGTGACTTCTCATAGGGTCATGTAGCTAGTTGGCACACGCATTTCTGTCTGCATTGCTCAGGATATGCTGTTCCCAGAGATGGGGATAGCAGGCTATTATTAATGGTGTTGACTGGTGTTGACTGTTGTGTGTTGCAGGTGATGCAGGATATACTTTGGAACCATGGCTGATGATCCAATTTGAAGCTCCAGCCCATAATGGAAAAGGAATACTACAACATAACGTTCCAGACACGGAACATCATTTATTATATGCTCAGACTCAAGAAGCCTTGCTTTTGCTGCTTGGATACATCTGGTGCTGCACTGTAGTGTGCATTTGAGACCTGCAGTAAGTTATTTGTAATCTCCGCCATGTTATAATGTATAGCAATGCACAAGCAGATGCATCTCGGGAACTTCACAGTGCTGTGTGTTACACCAAGGGTAGCAGTGCTGTAGGAGGAGTCAGGGTGCTGTGTATTACATCTATGGTAGCAGTACTGGAGGAGGAGTCAGAATGCTGTGCAGTGCACCTATGACAGCAGTGCTAGAGGAGGATGAGGAGGAGTGCTGTGCAGTACACCTAGGGTAACAGTGCTGGAGGAGGAGTCCGAGTGCTGTACAGTACACCTAGAGTAGCAGTGCTGGAGGAGGAGTCAGGTGAGAAGAGGGTAGAGGAACCAGCTACAGTGGCACCCTGTGTGAGCCAGAGATAGGCACATTATATTGTGGCACTAGCAAAGAAGTGGCATCTGGTCCATGACTGTAGTCTGTGACAAAGCCAACACAGAATAAAACTGATGCATACATTAATGAAACAATGAAAGAATCAGAAACTGCATTAATACACCAGGGTTATGAAGTACAATTCACTGACTTGCCATGCTGTGCATCAGACTTTGCTCATCCCTCCTGCCTATGTGGATAAGGTAGAATGCACATTCATCATCATCTGCATAGGCTGGGTGGGGGCACAGTGGCAGGTGACAGCACTACCCCAAATGTAAGGTTTACAAAAAGTGGATGTGGTAGCCATACAGGCAAGTAGCGATTTGGGGAGAGTCAGGGATCACATCCTCAAGTGCTGGGTTGAAGCTTCTAAGATATGAATGTTGACCAAGTGTACTTTGTGGCCCTACTACCTTGGGGCTGGATGTTTCCTGCATTAGGGATGATGTGGCATTTCAAAAGCATGTGCTGGAACTCTGCTGAAAACCACCCATGTTGAGTGAGGCAGTAAATTAATTATGTGTGTCCACAACTCCAAGGATGGCTATGGCTAGAACTATAAACATTCATAATACATCCAAACCCTTACACAGCCATTGTGGGCATCTGCCATTATCCTCATGGATGTACAAAATGGATACCAGTTGTGCAACTACTGCTCGCAGCATGCATGTGTGCTCCAGGTCCCAATGGGCCATGCCACTCTGCATGAAGTGCAGATCATTCCTCATTCCTTGCAGTGGCTGCACTTCCTCATACAGGCCATGCAACACACATACAATCTTTGCAATTGTGTGTGTGTGTGTGTGTGTGTGTGTGTGTGTGTGTGTGTGTGTGTGTGTGTGTGTGCGCGTGTGCGCCTGCATGTGTGTCTACCTGTATGTGTATTTACAGCAGCTGACTAAATAGGTCACTGACCTGCACATCCATTGATTGATGCCTACTGTGACACCCCATTCATGAAGTAACATGGAGTCATGGTAGCAATGGCCTTCTACATGATTCTATTCTACAGTCAGTATTAACATATCTGAGGTAGTATGGCTCATAGAAGCCATATATGGGCATAATTCTGTGTATTTTACGTGAGGCTGGCATGGATAGGACACCCTGTACTAAGCACAAATGGCACTAGAGGTTTATCTTTCCCCTCCACACACAAGTGTAGCTAGGTTCAGGTAAGAGGGTATCTAACCTAGGTGCAAGGTGTTAGGGGGCACAATCAGCAGTAATGCAATACTGAAATGCCAGTTTGGAAAGTAATTTGCCATCAGGACTGAAACCCTTGCATCAGCATTTCATATGTGGTATAAGTTGGTCAACTTTTTTTTTCTCCTCAGTTATGTGGTTTTCAGTTTTAGTATTGCTGAGAGTACCACTGTGTTATCAGACTGTGCCATTTGCACCATTGTCAACAACACGTAACCTGTTGACATCAGACATGTGCTGATATTTTGAACTGGATCCTCCAACAGTGGGACATTTGAAAGCATAAATCTAGTGCACCTGTGGCAGTGATGGAACATGAGCATTAATCCCCCATACTGTGGCACAGAGACTGGTACACTGCAATTATATAAATACCATATTGTCACATACATACCTTGAGATGCACTTTGTTGCACTGGCAGTCCTGATATACATGGAGACCAGATTTGCATATGTGTTCTTCTGAATAACCTCCTTTATATATGTGGGTCAATTTACCATAGCCATAGCTAGAATGGGGGTGAAGAGGACAGCTGCTCTAGGTGCATGCTTTTAGGGGGCATAGTCAGGAGGTGCTGATGTTGCATTCGTGCAGTACCAGCACTGATTATAAAGCCAGAAGGATACTGCTGCTGCATAAATGAATGCTGTTACTACATTTGCAGCCACAGTTAAAGCACTCAGTGTGTGATAATAATGGTGGCAAGCTGCTTGTTACACTTATAGCAGAGTGTTTGCTACTGTTACACGAATGGAAAAAAGCTTGTTTTGTTTTTTTGGTCCTCAACTCTCAGAAAAGTTTTTTGAATGGGCAGAATTGTGGGGAACTGCATGGTGCACCAGATGACCCAGCTTTGGTTCTGCAATGTACAGCTGAAAGGAACAATCTAGCACTAACCTTGTATATCCCCTACAGACACTTGGGCAGTTATCACCAGCCCAGCCCCGACATCCAAACCACCAGCAGGTATGATGGTTTTCTGTCCTACCCCGGACATGGTTACCAGGAGTTCTTCCACCTCTATGAGATGCTTCTGTGTTGATTCACTATTCCTGGGGTGTACCTGCCTTAGGCAATACCCTCCGCCTTAGTCTTGTTATGTAGTAATGGTGATCCTGTAATGCTACTGTCCTATTGTGGCTACCAACAGCAATTATGTTATGCACCACTTTCTACTTTACCTGTTCTGGAAACTGCTTGTCTGCTTTACCCTTGCCAAGGATACTCATGTGGTGCATGCATAAGACCTGCAACAACACCTCTGTTTCTGCTCTGGTGATCAGTTCCAGCTGTTACCATTCTGTCATTCTCAAGTCGTGTACACTTGTGGGATGCAAATGTGGATCACTGTCTGTGTGTGTATGTATGACTGTCTTTGGCAATCTTCTGTGTCTCAACACTCTCCCCCTGCCGCCATTTGATGACCGCATACCTGTTTGCTAATATGCTGTCACAATTAACACCTTGTTCCATACTGTAGCCAATGTTCATGTTACCAATTTCACTTTCAGCATTTTGCTGACAAAAATGTTCTGACCTAGGTACACGAGGCCTCATTTCTCCTCTACCCATCTTGCAGTCTGTGTCTGTATGCTAAAATGTACCTCCCCACATCAGGACAGTAACCTTTGCTGTTCTTGTGCTGTGTTGCCTGTCAGAGTGAGCCCCCTACCCACAGCAGGACAGTAACCTGTCATGCCCTTATACTGTGTTTCATGTCAAGATGACTTCTAACCACCCTCAGCAGGATAACAATCTGCCATGCCTTGTGGTCTGTTCTCTGCCAGGGTGAGAACCTGCACAGCAGGAAAGTAGCCTGCCATGCTCTTCAGCTGTGTTATATTACCCAGTCCATGTTTCTGTATTTGTCACTGTTGATGTCAGTGCCTCCTTTTGTACACTCTTGTACAAACACTGTGAAGCTCATCTCATTGCCTGTCTGGAGAAGTGAAACTTTGTAGCACCCTTCCTGGCCAGTCATGTGTGCCCAATGGTGACCATAACATGTAGCTGTGCATATATGGCTATCATTCTTTCCTGTTTCTGATCTGTTGACTGGACATGGCCTCTTCTGACATTGGGCTTAGCAGGGTTGCTGCCTGTTGCAGCCGTGAGATTAAAATCTCTATATCCTGGGCAGAGATTATAAGGAACAAATGATGGGGCATTATGATGGTCCCATATGTAAAATTGATGTCTGGCACCAGCCTGCCAGGGCAGTAAGTGATGCCATTGCATCACCCTTTCTGGCGTGCAGTGTAAGCATGGCTATAGTGACATACAAAGGTAACTCCTGACCTACTCCACCACTGGGAGTCAAAAATTTGAGAGAAGGAGCCAGCCTTCTATAGTAAGGACTGTGTCTAGAGTTTTACACTGTATTTTCTGAATATTGTTTGTGGTTGTCCTTACCTTCTGCTGACAGGGGCATATTGTGCTGATTACTGCAAATTTTGTTTTTTCCAGCTGCAGATGGGATTGCCTTAAAAAGAAAAGCCTGTCTGACAAGAAATGACTGGCTGTCCAGGTTGCAGGATAAGTGTAGTATGTAGATGTCCGTCATATAAAACTGAAATCCAGTTTGTCATGCATATGTGTGCGGATGTGTTCATTTTTTCTCTGTCTTGTTTTGTTGCCTATTTCTAGAGGTTCACCTATGTGGCAGGATGTGGAACAGTGCTGGCCATTTGGGTCTGTTCCAGCTGATGAGCAGTCACAAGGCCTGCCTCTGTGTGTGTGTGTGGGGGGGGGGGAGTCACCCTGCAGTAGGTAACCTTGAGGGCTCTCTGTTGGTCTTAGTGACCACATCTCAGGAGAGATGCAGAGGCTTTTCCTTTGAATATGACCCAGAAGGGCCCACAGGGTCACCCAGCATCAGATGTGGTGGCTAGTCACATCTGAGATGAGCCAGCTGAACTCACGCAGTTAGACCCCGGAGTATCTCTTGTGTGGCTGATAAAGTCACGTAGTTGGCGGAACCTGAGCACTGGGCCAGCAGAGGCTGGGCCTGTCTATGATTTCAAATATGGAAGTGATTGACGTGTGGGTGGGCTCTTCTCTGGGCACATCAGACAGGCCCACTATACCCAATCCTATCCCACATCATTGTTGTCCCTATCTCTGATTGTTCTTCCTCTGTTTCTGTGTCTCTCCACTGCTGCCCCCCTTTTTGTTGCATATCTCCCCTATCTGTCCTTGCCTATGTTTTATGTTTGTTTGTCTGCCTTTGTTACCTTTCCTAATCCCTCCTTCCTCCTTGATGTGCTTCTTGCTACATTCCTCTCCAACCTTCTTTGAAAACAAAAAAATGAAAATGTGTTCTGAAAAGTAAATATGCCCTTCTCCCCCACCTATCTTTCCTTGTATTACCTTGTGTTTGTTAGTCTGCTTGGTCTTCCTCCATTTCTGGCCTTCCTATCTTTCCCTTTCCTCACCATTTATATCAGGAACTGAGTTGGCAGTTTGCCATGCCAACCTTCTTTCACCTACTTACAGTGCCTGGGTTGCAGCTATGAGGTGCTTATTTGCATATGTGAATACACATAGCCTTGAGCATGCCACCTCATTGTACCTTTCATGTAAGTTGCATGACCACCCATAGCATGGCCACTTCACAACTGTTCAGTAGCAGGATGCTGTTATTAACATGGCTGCAAAAATTTGCTATGCAGCCCCTTTCATTGTTAAGCTAACACTGTGCTGATTCTAATAAATGGCTAAGTAGCGTCTGGCCAAAATGCACTAAAATATCTGTGATATTTAGCACAGTGTGGTAGCATTGCAAATCTTTTTGAACACCCACATTATCTGTACCTTCACTTTTCCGGTCTTCATTTGGTTTGTGACTCCTTTTGTGGAGTTACTTAATATTTCTTGGACTTCTGAGGGCAGGTATGGAAGGAATAACTCAAATGTCACCTCACCATATATATTACTCATTGAGTTGTGAATATCCATCAGTGTTTGCTGCCTACGTCTGTAATTTGGCTCATGAATCAAATTCCAGAATTTTCACATTATACTCTTCTTAGGCTTTTTGAGTCTTTAAATGATCACAAGGTAAACATCAGTTTGTTTAATTCAAGTACATACAGTGCTTGCATTCTCTCTTAAGAGTAATGTTCAACTTCTAGAGTGATCTAGCAGACAGCTACTACTACCCATGGAGCTTTCCAGGCAAAGGAGGACACTGAAGTAGGTTGCCAGGTCTTTCTTCCATATCATGCATGCAGTCACACCTATGGCGATAGAGTCCTTAATCCAGCTTATGGCATGTTTTTGGGATGTGTGAGAAAAATGGAGCACCCAGAGAAAACCCTTGTGATCATGTGGAGGACATGTGGACTCTGCACAGTGCATTTATATTTGAGCAACAGAAGGGATCCCATGCCTTTCCTTGCAAGTTTACCAGTTAAATCTTTATTTGTATTTGTTAACCATGATGGAACACTGAGTTGCATGGACCATTTTCAGACTCAGCCTGGGAGAACTGTCTGGTTAAGTGGAATAAATGGTTCCAGTTGGGTGCTAGAGAGGCTGGATGGTCAAGGCTGTTAACAGGCAGTAGAAAAATAGAGGGTGAGGGAATCAAACCCTAAACTACAGGTGGCAGCACATTAACGCCTCATAGCCTTAATCCTCTGGGCTAGCTGCCTGAAAAATAAATTCCCATGATTATCAACACAACGCTGAGTTCATGCATGAAAGGAAAAGATCTCAGGTTCCATTTGAACAAAGAAATAAAACAGGATACACTACTTGTTTCAATATGATGAAAGAAGCAAAAGTGTTTAGACTTGATGCTGCTGAAGAGTGAGCCTTTGTCTAGCTTCTAAAGTAATCAAATAACTTAGGAATTGAGATGAAAATGAGCTTTGCTGGATGAATGAACCAGTGATTTAACAGCAGATCTGATGTTGTCTTCTTCATTCCTCCTCATAATATGATCTTAGATCTGACCTTCAGATCCGGATCAGCCACATTCTTCAGACTTGGATCTGACTTTTTAGCTCCTGTCTCTTACCCATAATGCACTACATCCACCTAAGCATCACAGATCTCGTTTGCCACTTCAGTGTCTGGACGTAGGTCTCTGCACTCTTGAGCATATTACCTTTCTAAATTAGAACGTCGTGGTTATTCTAAGTTCTCCCTCTTATATTCTTCCTTGTATTGCAGTGTGTGTGTGTGTGTGTGTGTGTGTGTGTGTGTGTGTGTGTGTGTGTGTGTGTGTGTGTGTGTGTGTGTCTGTGTGTGCATGTGAGAGTTTTCTTTCTCGTTTCTCTTAAAAAAAAAAAAAATTTCAACAACTGCTGCAAAAAAGAGTCATCCATGAGGGCCCAGCCAAACAAAGAGGATTCAGAACCTACTCCTGCTTCTGTTTGGTGCCAAAAAAGACAGGGGACCTAAGACCCATTCTGGATCTAAGCAAGCTAAATGGTAATGTAAAGAAGTCAAGGTTCTGAATGGTTATGGCTCAGTCCATCCTGCCATTGTTGTGCAAGTATGATTGGATGTGCTTGATAGATCTCAAGGACATGTACTATCACATCAAAATAGAATGGTACTGCAGGAGATATCTGTGCTTCCAGCTGGGAGCCAATCATTTCCAGTTCAGAGCACTGCCCTTTGGATTCAGCACAGTCCCCTGGGTATTCACCAAATGCATGGCAATGGTAGCAGCTCATATGACGCTCAAAGGATTCCAGATGTTTCCATACTTAGACGATTGGCTCCATACCACACCCACAAAGAAATCAGCTCATCCAAGGTAGAGATTATTTAATCCAACTATCACACTTTCTGGGCATCACTATAAACCTGAACAAGTCCAACCTGGCTCCTGTGAAGAACCTGGAATTCATAGGGACACAGCAGAACACAATGGATCAGATAGCTTCTCTCGCCTTACACCACATAACAACACTGAGGAATCAAGTCCGGGAATTGTTATTCCACCAGGCCCACCCCTGTTCAGATGGTCTTATAAAGCCCTAGGATCCATATCAGTAGCAGTCCTGTTAGTTCCTCTTGCAAGATTCTTCATGCAGGTTCTCCAGTAAATATTGGCAGTGCAATGATCCATTCTCTATCACCTACTATCCCTTCCCATCAGATTGACACCAATTTGCAATTGTCACCTCAGCTGGTGGGTACAGTCGGACAATCTCCTTCTAGGCAGCCCTTCGTAGCTAACCCCACTATAGCCAATGTGACCACAGCCACCTCCCAGTTCAGGTGGGAGGGCATTACAATGGGAAGGTGATCTAAGGTACGTGGTCCCCTATCGAGACCAGGTTGCATATCAGTGTCCTAAAGATGAAAGCTATTCTTCTAACATTGCAAGCCTTTAAGGATACTCTGCCTTTGGGGGCTACTGTGCTTCACTCCAACAACATGTCTGTTACATCAACAAGCAAGGAGGAACCCATTCATACCCCTTGTGCAGGGAGGCCATGAGGGTATGGGAGTGGGCGATATCTTCAGACCACCATTTAATTGCAGCGCATATCCCGAGGGGAACCAATGACTTGGTGGGCAGACTCAGCAGATTGCTCCTCATTCCGCATGAGTGGTTCCCTCAATCAGTGATTAGTAAGCATGATCTTCAATCGTTGAGGTCAACCTTGCTGCTACCTCTTTGCCTCTCCCCTCAACAACAAATGCAGCAAGTTCTTCACTCTGATCCCTCCTCCGGGGGAGTCCCTGAGGGACGCACTGGTCCATGATTGGCCCCTGGGTCTCCTATATGCTTACCCTCCTCTCCCACTTACCTCGGTGTTTCTTCAGAAGGTAAGCAGCCTGAAGAGCTTTGTCATCCTCCTTGCCCCTTTCTGGCCTCAACAGGTGTGGTTCCCCTTCCTCTGGTCTCATCTGAAATATCCTTCTTGGATACTGGAGCCAAGACAGGACCTTCTTTCTCACCCATCAGAGATGCAGTATCCGAACCTTCATGCCCTCAGGTTGACCACTTGGTTTCTCCTCTTCTAAACATAGTGAGACAGTCCAGGCTTACTTCTCCAGTCTGTAAAATACTCTTAGCCTTGCAAAAGGCTTCCACTATAAAAGTCTACACCAATAAGTGGAAAAGGTTCATCATTTGGGCTACAAATTAAAATATTGATCCTTTTTCAGCACCAATTTTGGATGTTCTGCTTTTTCTTAGTACTCTATTTGAGGAGGGAGCTAGCTTCTCTACCATCAAGTTTCAATTAACTGCTATTTCTAGTTTTCACACTGGAAAAAAAACACTTCACAGTACCACCAAAGAAAGCCTGGAACACACCAATAAGTGCCAACGACTGCCAAAAATAATCCACAGTTGAAGACCAGTAATGGTTGAAAGCGCTTAACTTTAAATTTGTATGCTACATTTGTTCGTTCGTTTGTTTGCAAGTCTGCTTGTTGTTCCTGTTCGTGTTCGTGTTTTATGACAATAAACTGTGAATTATTTTTGGCAGTCGTTGGCACTTATTGATGTGTTCCAGGCTTTCTTTGGAAGTAGTTTTCACACTGCAAGTCATTCTTGTTCCCTGTTCACCTTATGGCTATGCAAATCCTTTAGGAATGGTATTTTCTTGTTGAGGCCTCCCATCAAGGACCCTCCCCTCCTTGGGATCTCACTGTAGTGTTGCAGGCTTTGAGTTAGGGACCCTTCAAACCAGCTACAAGTCGCAACATGAAATTTTTGTTTTGGAAGACAATCTTGTTGATGGCTATAACTTCATCTAACAGAATTTTTGAACTACAAGCCTTATCCTCCATACCTCTTTACATAATTTTTCATAAGGACAGAACTTCTTTACGTATCAGTCTCTCCTTTATGCATAAAGTAGCCACATAGAGGGAGATCAGTCAGTCCTTCCACTTACCAGTGTTCTTTCCAAATTTCTCTAATAAAGGGGAGTATGTTCTACACCTTCCAGACATTCATAGACAACTCCGTTTCTACCTACACAGAACTAATCAACACAGGAAGTCTGACCAACTTGTTCATAGCCTTCTCGGCTAATAAAGTAGGCCAAGCAGTGTCCATGATTACTTTAGCAAAATGGATAACTGGCTGCATTTCATACATTTACTCACAAAAGGGCCTAGAATTACCTCAACCTCCTAGAACACATTCTACCAGAGCTATGGCTACTTCTTCTGCCTTCTCTTCTAGAACCACCATTGATGATACTTGCACAGCATCAACATCATCTAACAATCACACATTTGTGTCACACTACAAGTTGGATATCATTTCTAGGAGCAGGGCTTCCTTTGGCTCAATGGTGTTCTGGCATATCATTCCATGTGGGCCACCCTGGAGTTACGTATCTCGGGACTTGGACACTATCATGAGGAGGAATGAAGAAGACAACGTCAGATTAAAAGGTTATGTCTTACCATAACTTCACATCTGTGTTGTCTACCTTCATTCCTCTTCACTTTCCCACTCAGCCAACCCCCTGCCTCTTTTTTCTAGGGGATCAGGGAACATGATGGGATGCATATGTCCCATGTCTGACCCTCATCTGCCATTCTTTTGCTGTATGGATGTTGGATGGATGGAATCCGCAAACTCAATCTGAGGTGCTTGGGTGGATGTAGTGCATTATGGGTAAGAGGCAGGAGCTCGAGAGTCAGATCCAAATGTGAAGAATGTGGCCGAGCCATATACGGTCAGATCTGTGACCCAATCATGAGGAGGAATGAAGATAGACAACACAGATGCCAAGTTATGTTAAGTCATAACCGTTTATTCTTACCAGTGGAAATGATGCAATTTATCCTTTAGAACATAAGTAAATGCTCTTTTCTGTTTGTCATTGAGTCTCCCTAAACTGTACTCATTAGTCTTTTACTCAGAAGTTATTTTATTTATTTAATTAGTTAGTTTACCAGGGTAGTATAGTCCAGATGAATAAATTCACAAAAAATAAACAAGTAAATAAAATAAAACAGAGCAGATTCACAAACATAGAGTAATCACAGAAGGTAGATAATCCCAGTATACTATGATTTGTGCGAACGGCATTCTGTCGGCAGCACTGCTGCCGAAAATCAGAATGTTGTGCACAAAACATAAATGGATGGGATAGTCGAACACACTTATGCAAATGCAGTAGTGCATTCGCATAAGTGTATTAGACTATCTGCATGGAGATCACGGTACAGTGGGGATTGGATATTCATCCATATCCCCACTGTAGTGCAATCTCGGAGTTAGAATATATTAGTAGGGGGGGTCTGGGGGGGCTTGGCCCCCTGCAAAAACGTGATATGTCATATAGGAGTCTGATTTACATCAGCTCCTATACGGCTGTCACATGATGGTTTCAGCCACAATGTCAACTCAAATGTGTCGATCATTTGGGTCGACATTGTGGCCAGTCGGAATGTTTGCGTTTGGGTTTATTGTTCGTTGTTTCGAATGGCAAATGTTTTGCCGTTTGAACAAACAATAGTAAAACGATAATCCCATAGACAATTGAAACAATATAAAAACAAATGTGAATTAATTGTAGTAGCAAATATGCAGGGGAAGCAGCAGATCAGAACAGAGGATCAAAGTGGAAGTGATGCAGGTGAGGATGGAGTTATGTTGTGTGTCCTGTGGGAAAAGAACTTGTAGTCAATTTTTTTTATGGAGATGTCTTTTAAACTGAACTCTGAATGTGATGAAAGAGTTTCTCTATGTAATTCACCTAAGGGTACCCTGATAAAATAAATAAATGTGGTCCTAACCTGTTTGTAATCATCTGGAAATGTTTTCTTTTACAAATACATTAAGCCTTATCAAACATGGCAGTGATGGAGACAGCATCTGAGCCATTATATCAGTTCTCACTGGAGACCAAGCAATGTAAGTCAGTCATTTCAGTAGCAGCATCATGACATAGAAAGGAAAATACTGTTACTTTTACCCAGTTGACTTGGGTTTGATTAGTGGACTTGGGCACTAGAAGACCCAGTCGGGGGGGATGGGAAAAAGTAGCTGAGGGTGGAAGGGAGACTGCCATCTAAGTTCTGCTGATGAGGTGCCACCTGATAGACAGCCTCATGGCATATACAGGTAAAGGGAATAGGGGAGATGTAGCTTGCTAAGAAGAGCACTGCCTTCCAGCAAGTGGGGGGTGGGCAGGTGGCCAAAAATGATCACATGTGTTTTAGCCTAGCACTGGAGGCACATACATCTCCCAGCCACCAGAGTGAGAAGGGGTACTAGGTATACAGTTAGAAAAAATTCAGACAAGCTGCATATAACAGCTTGTCAGCATCTCCCCAACACCTACACATGCACATATATGTACCCGTGCGCGCACACACACACACATACACACACACACACACACACACACACACACACACACACACACACACACACACACACACACACACACACACACACACACACACACACACACACACCCTAGAGTTAAAGACTGTAGGCTGTGATAAAGCAAATCCACTCTAGAATGGATGTGGAGATGTAGGGTGCTAAAAACACAGGCAATATTGTGGAATAAATGCATCCATTTCAGTGCTAGAGGCCAAACAGTCAAGGCTGATGAGACAAAACTATTAAAAAAGCCACAGTAAAGTTCAGCAGAATCCTAATAAAATTAAGAACTTCTCAAAGGCTTAGGGCTGTGTCAGACAGACATAATGAACTGGAACTGTAGCTATAGACTGTACCACTTTGGAATGTGACCTTGTAACTTCTGCTACCATTTCTTCATACTATGAGGCAACATTTGAAATTTGTTCAAAACAGCTTTCAGGTATGGTATATTGAAAGACAACACATATTGCCTTCATGCTGAACTGGAAATGCACATGGAGTCATTAGACATACATAGTCAGGATTAATTTAGAATTTTCAGCAACATGAGAAGAGCAATATTGGCTAACATCTAAAATTGAAACAATACTACTATCGTGAACTCTAATCATACTCTGACTTAGGAATGGGGTTCATTCCCATCATGATATTGAAAACCTGTAAGACTCGGAGAAAGAAAACAGTGAGAAACCATCAAGCAGCTGGAATTCTGTAGCTGATGGCCAACTCTCTTATCCTGAAGAGAAGAAGCTGGAATTCATAGCTGCTGGCAAACTCCCTTGTCTTGAAGACAGGGAGCTGGAATTCCATAGCTGATGGCCAGCTCTGTTATCCTGAAGACAGGGAGATGAAATTCTATACCTGATGGCCAACACTGTTATCCTGTAGACAAGGAGATGGAATTCCATAGCGAATGGCCAACTGTCATATTCTGAAGACCAGGCACAACTTTTCTAGATTCCATTGGACTACAAAAATAAACTGATTATTAAGGGCTTACTGCCTCCAGACACATAGACAGAAAAGTCCAAGAAATTTGCAGACAAGCATCTTCAATTGTCTAAAGGCTGAAGTCAAGGCAAAGGCATCCCAAAGATTCAAAGCCATTTTCTATACCAAAGGCCCCCAGAGCTCAGTTGGCTTCAACATCCAAACCAGCACACTCACCTTCATCACTTATTTAAGATTGGTTACTGTGATGTCCCTGCTCTGAGCCAGCAATCAAAGGGTTTCAATCCTTACCATAGACACTGGTTAAGGCCGTTCACTTGGAGCAAAAATAGATACACAGTATTTTCAGATGCATCTCTCTGCACCAAGCACAGTTTCCCTTAACAGCACACAGGGAACACACTCAGTCCGGGGGCTGGGTTACCCTACCTCTGTCTCTCCAGGCCCCCAGTAAGACTCTCCACTGACACAGCTGTAGAGCTGAGTCCTCAGCTGAGTGTTCCAAGCCCGCCACCACCCTCTCTGTGAAACTAGTGCTCTGTGCCCCTGCTTGAAGTAGCTGACATGCACACTCTTTGTGATTTGATTTTCACACACACACACACACACACACACACACACACACACACACACACACACACACACACACGCGCACACACACACACCTGGGAAAGGCTGGCACAGATTACCTGCTCTTCTACCCTTTGCCAAGACTATAAGGTAGTTACACTGCCAGTGGCCAGCTACTCTAAGGCTCTTACAAGGGTACCCAATTATACTGAGTAAAATTAATACTAATACCAATAGTAGTGTTTGACCAATCCAGCAAGGCTTTTAGGAGCAGCCACAGTGTCACCAAATAAATATAAGTATGCTCAAAAGTTAAAATATTCTCTAAAAGATAAGCCACAATGAAATTTTTAAATATATTTAATAATAAATAATAAAATAACATGAAAATACTAAATATCTATTTACAGTAAACACCAGAGTTTCAATCACATCAAATATTAAAAATAACACAGATGGAAAGGTTAACACAGATATAGAAAAACAATACTTAACTTCCTTTTCTTCTTTTGGCTGTTCCTGTTAGACCCTGTTTCCATTTCTTCCTTTCCTGTCCTCTACATCTTGCTGTGTCACACCAACCACCTGCATGTCCTCTCTCACCACATCCATAAACCTTATCATAGGCCTTCCTCTTTTCCTCTTACTTGGCAGCTCCATCCTTAGCATCCTGTTCCCAATATACCCAGCATCCCTCCTCAGCACATGTCCAAACCAATGCAATCTTGCCTCCCTGACTTTGTCTCCAAACCGTCCAACCTTAGCTGACCCTCTAATATACTGATTCCTAATCCTGTTAATCCTCATCACACCCAGTGCAAATCTTAACATCTTTAACTCTGCCACCTCCAGCTCAGACTCCTGCCTTTTTGTCAATGCCACAGTCTCCAATGCATGTAACATAGCTGGTCTCACTACCCTCTTGTAGACCTTCCCTTTCACTCTTACTGGTACCTGTCCTTCACAAATCACACCTGCCACTCTTCTCCACCCACTCCATCCTGCCTGTACTCGCTTCTTTACCTCTCTTCCACACTCACCATTACTCTGAACTGTGATCCCAAGTATTTGAACTCATCCACCTTGGCCAACTGTGCTCCCTGCATCCTCACCATTCCTCTATCCTCCCTCTCATTCACACACATATATTCTGTCCTAGTCCTGCTAACCTTCATTCCTCTCCTCTCTAGAGCATATCTCCTCAACCTGTCCCCTACTCTCACTACAGATCACAATGTCATCCGCAAACATCATAGTCTACGGGGACTCCTGTCTGATCTTGTCTGTCAATCTGTTCATCACCAATGCAAATAAGAAAGGGCTCAGAGCTGTTCCTTGATGTAATCCCACCTCCACCTTAAATGCATCCATCACTCCTACTGTAGACTTCACCACTGTCACACTACCCTTGTACATATCCGGTACCACTATTAAATACTTCTCTGCCACTCCCAACTTCTGCATACAGTACCACAACTCCTGTCTAGGCACCCTGTAATATCCTTTTTCTAAGTCCACAAAGACACAATGCACCTTCTTCTAACCTTCTCTATACTTCTTCATCAACACTCTCAGAGCAAACATCGCATCTGTAGTGCTCTTTCCAGACATGAAACCATACTGCTGGTCACTAATCATCACCTTCCTTCTTACTCTGTCTTCCACTACTCTTTCCCATAAGTTCATGCTGTGACTGATCAATTTTTATCTCTTTGTAGTTACTACAGCTCGGCACATCATATGCCCCTATTCTTAAAAATCGGTACCAAAACACTTCTCCACTCTGCAGGCATCCTCTCTCTTTCCAAGATTTCATTAAACAATTTGGTTAAAAACTCCACTGCCAGGTATCCTAAACACCTCCATGCTTCCACAGGTATGTCATCTGGACCAACATCCTTTCCTATTCTTCATCCTCTTCATAGCTGTCCTTACTTCCTCCTTGCTACAATGCTTAACTAATCTCGCTATATTTTCCTGACTGATTTAAAGAATTACTGTTCCCTAATTCACTTACTAGAGAATGGCAAGATGATGTGGGTGAGGGGTCCTTCTTTGTCAGGTTTTACAAACAGACTGCCCTGAGATTTCTGTCTCATCTAGTATTAAAACATCATTTCAGTGCTGGATTACAGAACGACATTGCATACATCTGGTCATCTGACTCTGGTTCCCACACTACACCCTTTACTACAAACTGAATCAGAATCTAGCACATATGTGTTATAAACTACACATATAGCTTTGCTAAGATGTGCTATAGCATCTGTAAGCTATAAAACCATTTCAAAAAACTTCCACCCTTGCAGGGTAGCAATTAGTTCACCCCTAAGGACAATATAGTAGGATTCCTAGTCCTGGTTTTCATAGACATTTTGTTTCTGGCTGCAATCGGAACTGTAAGATACAATCTTTATGGCCTAAACCAGGAAATTTAATTTCAGACTATTTTTCAAAGTTAGCTGGACTGTGATTAACCTTTTCTGTTCCAGTATCCTCTGTTACAATATATTCATTTCAATAGCTACAACACAGTCTGACATATAGGTGTATTTCTTTTCTGCCCAGCAGGACCCACTGTTGGTACATTTTAACACAGGCAGCTTTACAAATACATTTATAACACAAGCACCTCTACAAATCAGTTTGATATACAAATGACATATAATTCTTTACAAAACTCCAGCTAGCTATGCTGGCATATGTTACACGTGCACTGCCCTACTTCACCTGGCATAGCTGGCAATACCTCACATCATCACAGTTACTAAAAAGGATTGTAAGTAGGACCCCTTCTGAAAGGAAGTTATCCAGGATTCCATCTCACCCTCCCTCCACAGTGTCACTTCAATCCTTCAGGTCCTACAATATCATGACTGAGACAGATTTAGATCATATAATGAGGGCCTTACTCAAAACACTGCGATTGGAGTCCTCCTACCCCTTTCAGTTCCAAATGTGGATAGGACTGGATCAGTGTCCCCCATAATAGTTCATCCCCAGTGTGGGTTTTGGTGCCTATGAAATTGGAACTGATTCTAGACCTGAGGTCTGTTCCTTTGATGCTGACCACAGCATCTGTGGTGGCATTCAAAAGTCTCCATCTGACACACACCACTTTGACCTGTTTGAAGCTAGGGTTGTGTCAGAGCCATTAGGTTAATGCTGGATCTTCGGCACCCTCATTGGAGCTGTCTCTTAGGATCCCCTTTTTGGTGCTGGAGACTTCAGCCATCTAGTTATTGACTCTGATCCCCTCCCTGAAACTATCTACCCACTTAATTTTGAGGAGTCCATCTTCGATACTGCCCATGTCTCCTCCAGAGGGAATGGAAGTGCTCTGTTTGTATCCGGTGGATTGTGGCATGGGCTGTCAGGGGATGGGGAGGATCCTGTAGACACAAACGCTTCCTCAGGGTCATTTCCTCCCATTACTCCCAGTGTTTCACAGGTCAGTCCCAGCTTACATCTGTGGGTTAGAGCTGACAATCAGGCCTCAAAGCTATGGCTCAAGAGTGGGACAACTCTCAGGAGTTGTGTCACACCCCTTGATATTTTGATAGCAAGGCACATCGACTCTCCTGTAGAATCCTTAACTTCTGATCCCAACCCAGATGATCCAGAGGATTCTCTCCAGTGTCCTCCAGAAGACAGCACATTTGGATAAATCCTTGAGCTTATGCAGCAAAGGAGATCTTGGGTCAAACCCCCCAGGAAGAGGAGGCTCTGTTTGAGGCCTATAGTTTGGCACTCTTTAATTCCTGAGTCACCCTTCCTGCAGACAAACAAATTGATCTGGCAGTTAGGAGATCATGGCAGGAGTATCATATTTGTAAATTGGCCCTTCAGAAGCTAGACAAAATTCTCAGGCCCCAGAGAACAGACAGTATTGGGCCAAATGTCTGCTGATAGATTCCATTTTTGTGGCAGTGGCAACAAAAAAATGAGCTGAGCAAGGATACAGCCACTGTTTACCCACTCATAAAGTAATCTGTGGCCATGGATAGATTAGTGAAGTGGGTGTATGCTTCTAGCACTTTTGGAATAAGAGCACTTTACTATACCACCCGCAATAATCATTTTCAAAAGGATTTGATGCAACAAGCACTGCCAACTTTTTAAGAAGACCTCCAACACTGGAATCTAAGAAATAACTGAAGACTCCCTTGAGCACGATTATTAACATAACAAACCTGTTCAAGAGCCTTATGCACAGTGCATCTGATGGACTGGCTAGGTCTGCAGGAGCAGAGATTGCAGTAATATATCACACCATCCATACAATTCTGCTGACAACTTTAATGCACCCCTTGCAAATGCCTCCATGATGGATCATCCTTGTTTAATCCTTCCATGAAAGAGAGGATGCAGGGTTGTAATCAGGATGGCAAGATGCTTACTACCAGGGTTCCTATCAGCAGACCGAAGACACATGTTTTCGAATGCATCTTAGTCGAAATCACAAAACTGAAACTGAAAAATATCGAAGCGGCATGTAAGCGAATTCTTTCCCTGGGAAAGAATTCGCTTGGCCGCTTCAGTACTTTGCCATTTTTGGCACTGTAGTGCGGTCTCAGAGTTGGTATATTTAAGTAGGGGGTGTGGGGGGCACAGCCCCCCACTTAATCTCATGTTTTAATGTGCTTTCTTTTTTTTTTTTTTTTTGTTGGAACAGCTGTTCTGACAGTTCGGTTTTGTAAGCTTTTGCTTATATGGTGTCGATTAATCACCGTTCGCTTACCTAAGCATTCGGTGATTAAATATAGACCCTATTACAGTTATGAAAACCCACAAAGAGCTTGCAGAAGGAACTAGAAGAGTTTGAATTTGCTCCAGTTTAGGAAGTCCAACTGCCAGCCATTGGATTCAACCTCAGACAGAGGTGGCCAAGACAGAGGCAGCCCCTTTAATGGATTCAGGCCCAGAGGCTGAGGAGGTTACCAAAACCAAGGATATCATGGGTCCATTACCTACAAGGCAACCTCACCACCCCTGAAGAGCTAATTATTAGGGCATATAAAATATTGCATAACTATAGGAATTAATCAGAGTTTGGGGTTGTTTATCCTTCTACTCTCCTGTGTTGATTGACATTACAGGACAAATGGGTCAGAAAGATAATATCCGGAGGATATACAGTTCTTTTTTACCATGTTTCTCCAAAATTAAAGCTGCCACTCCCAGATGTAGCACTCCATTAACTAGAGGCAGCAAGAACACAGTTCTTGGCTCTCATTCAAAAAGCAACCACCCAAGAGGTCCCACCAGACCAGACAGAGTCAAGATTCTACTCTAGGTTTTTTTTTTTGTTCCAAAGAAAAACAAGGACCTCGGGCCCATTTTGGACTGCAGTCACCTAAACAATTATGTGAAGAGACCCACTTCAGGACTGTCACAGTGCAATCAGCTTTACTTTACCATCTAGGGGTAATGACTGGATGTGCTTTGTAGATCTCCAAAAGGCCTACCTCCATGTAAAAATAGCCAAAGCAGCTTGACAATTTCTGCACTTCTGCCTACCAGCCAGTCAGGTTCACTTTTGAGCACTACTGTTTGGTCTCACTACAGACTCCTTAGTGTTTATCAAGTGCATGGCAGTTGTACCATATCACCTACGGCTTTAGAGAATCAGAGGGTTTCCCTAGCTAGATAACTGTCTGCTAGCTACCAATGATGGAATCATTACTCAAAGCCATGGACTACTTTCTCCATTCTGTCTGTCCTTGGACATGTCTATAAACTTTCAGAAACTGATTCTTCAACCCATACAAGCAATTAAATTCATTGGAAGCCATCTGGACACCAGTACATCAATAATTCTCTTCCTTTTGAGAGAAACCAAATGTTGACAGAAGCCACCCAAAGTCGTCTTCTTGTCACTTCCTGCACAGAGGCTCTAATCCTCAAGATTCTGGGACTAATGGCCTCATCTCTGCTAATAGTGCAGTTTGCTTGGTTACATATGAGAATTCTGCAGTGGATCCTGAAGTTTCAGTGGTCCCACCTCTATCAACCTTTGTCTATCCTGATCATCTTAACCAATCTTTGCAAGCAGCAGTTATGATGGTGGCTAAATTTCTCCTACATTCTTTCCTAGAGGCCGTTTTTTTTTTTTTTTTTTACATCCACTGGCAGCATTGGTCACCATGCATACTTCCTCCTTTCAGAGGAAGAGCATTAAAGGGGAGAATGGTCAAAGGACTATGGTGAAAAGAAGAGACCATCATTTGCATCAGTGTCCTGGAGATATGGACATTTCTCTTAGCATTAAAGGAATGTCAGGACTACCTTCTTCCAGGTGTAATTTCTGTCTAAACAGCAAATATGACAGTTTGTTACATCAACAAGAGGTGGAAACCAGGTCATTCCCACCTTTCCAGGAGGTGATGAGAGTGTGGCAGTAGGCAATAGCTTTGCATTGCTTTCTTGTCACAACACACATCCCCAGGTATGTCAGTTGCCTTGTGGACAGGCTAAGCAGGCCTGTCCTAATGGCAAATGGTCTATCACTCCAGTGGTAACTCAGCAAAGTTTCAACTGCTTGCTGCAATCTATTTTCTTCCCCATCCAACATCAAATGCAGCTTGTTCTTTGCCATGATCCCTCTAGGGGCTCAGTCCCTGAGGACACTCTGGTTGAGCAATGGCCTCCCAGGTTTCTGGATGCTCCCTCCTTCCCTGTGCCCCTTATCCCCAAGCTCTTGCAGAAAGGAATCAAATGCAAAGAATCCTTAGCCTTCATTGCCCTCCCATTTTGGCCCAGGCAAATCTGGTTTCCTCTGCTCAAGCCTCATGTCAGAGACCACCCCCCCCCAGATCTTCTTTCCCACCCATCCTGGATCCCTCACCTGAACCTTCACAACCTTAAACTAACCATTTGGTTTCTTTAACGTCAGTGATAGCCAATAACCCATCCCTTTCCTCTGATGTGGTTGAGATTCTGTTCTGCCTTTCAAAAGGATTCCTTCCTCAAATTCTCCCACAGGAAAGGAAATCATTTGTCATCTGGGCCTCTGCCCAAGAGATTGACCCTTTTTCCACTGCAATTACAGATATTCCTCACTTTTTGGCTACTTTGTTAGAGTCGCATTCCAGCTTTTCCACTATAAAGGTTCAGTTAACAGCTATTTCTAACTGTCACATTGGTCAGGAAGCCTGTATTTCTCAAAGGTGTCTTCCTTCTCTGACCTGCAATTAGAGAGCTAGTTCCTCAACTTTGAATTAAAAGTCTTTTTTTTTTTTTTTTTTAACAAAATCTTCATTATTAACATTTTCCTGTAAATACAATATATATGTCATATTATTTTCTTTGCTGTTATCATCAGTCCAACATTACAAAATAATTTTCTGCCTTCCCTTAAACCTCACTTCTCCTCTTGAACATTATTATGCATGTATTGTTCCCACAATTTCCATATACATCTGTGTAATTTGCTCCTTCCCTTTTCTAAGGATCCATCTTCCATTTCCTGTTATCTCTTTTATAATATTCAATATCTTAAATACAGTTGGTGTAGACTTTGATTTCCATTTTCTAGTGATTGCTTTTTTGGCAGCCAACAGAATTGAACCTAATAAGGCCTTACTATATCTAGCAATTCAGACCCTATATCCAAGCTCAAAAGAATAACTTCCCTACTTACAGCCATTTGCTCACCCAATATTTCTGACAGAGAACTCTGTAAGGATTTTTTTTTAAATCTGCCAACTCATTACACCCCAAAACATATGTTCTCAGTTAACTCTTTCTTTTCTGTCATACCTTCAGCATTTGCTATCTACCTGAGAAAAATTTCTTTGGGGTCTGCTTGGGGTATAAAAGTACTTATACAAACTCTTCAAGCAAAGATCCTAAATCTTCTAGTCTTTGTTGCATATTTTGGAGCCATACATATGTCCTCCCATTGTTTCCTTGTTAATTGCTTATCCAGTCTCTCTTCCCAATACTTTCTAACCTCCTCTGATTGATTCCTGTGGTTATCATGCAATATTCTATATGCCCTACTAATCAACCCTTTTAAACGGGTCTATATCAAAATTCCGAAGAAGTAAAATGCTGAACATGAAAACATCAAACCCAAAATATCGAATGGTGAAAATAGCAAAGCCCCAAAACATCGAAATCTTACCTAGGGCAAGATTTCAGTGGGCCATTCCGTGGCTTTGCTATTTCCTCCACTGTGGTGCGAGAGTTACGGACCTTAGGGTTAGGGTGCAGGTTAAGGTAAGTGGATAGTAATGTATGTATGGTGTAGTGTGGGGTTGTGTTTTGTTAACTGTATGTGTGTGTATTAATTAGCTTGTTTGTGTATAGATTTGTAGGGTATGTGTGCGATAGTTACGGACCTTAGGGTTAGGGTGCAGGTTAAGGTAAGTGGATAGTTAGTAATGTATGTGTGGTTTAGTGTGGGGTTGGGTTTTGTTAACTGTATGTGTGTGGTTTATTTATTTTGGTGTGCTTGTGTTGTGTGTATGTTTCTCGGAAGAGCAAATTATTTCCCTGGGAAAAAATTTGCTATTCTGAGCGTTCGCTGTTTTCAATATTCGAAATTCCAAGTTCGAACATATGGTGTTCGACATTTTAGAATTTCGAATATATGATATAGACCCCTTTTAAACAGCTGATTCTGTTTTATATTCAACTATAAACTCTATCAGATTACGTCTTGCACTTAAAATTCCCATATCCCTTTCTCTTTGCCTGTACTCTGAGATCAAGCCCTAGTAGGAAAGGCTTGCATTAGAAGTCTTGACAAAATCTCCATTTGAACAGTCCTCTACTACACAGTTAAAATTTATTTCATGGAAAACTACGTTTCTCGTAGCTATCTCTTCTGCCAGATGAGTTTTAGCTCTGCTTTCATCAGTGCCTATTTAGTTTTCCCAAAGACAGAGTTTCCCTCCATGCCAGTGATTCCTTTCTTCCCAAAGTGGCTTCTGAACATGAACCAACCAATTCGCTTGCCATTCTTTTTTCCAAATTATGCCAACAATGGCAAATATATCCTGCATTTCTATAACACATGTACCTAGAAATTGTATAAATAATTGTGTAAAAAATGTATATACACTTTCCTATTGTCTTAATGCTCATTCATGCTATTGGCAATACTCAAATTCATACCTTGTTATAGAAATGAGAATTGTATCAGGTGACATGGTGTCATGTGAGGTGACTGAACATGTGACTATGAATCTGGTTTTAAATATGGCTACCATTTGTTTAGCTAGAATCTGATGAAGTTGAGTGTAAGAATACTTGACGAAAGCACTAACCATATAAGTTTAAGAATTACTGTTGCCTGCCTATTTTTTGTTGTTTTTCAGTAGTTTGTTTGCAGTTTGACTCAGGGCTGTTCATTGAACAACCTTACGTCGACACATATAAAATGAAATCCCAAAATCTTGAACGGCCACAATAGCGATTTTTTTTCCTGCGGAAAAAATCGCTGGGCCAACAGCAAACAAACCAAACCGACAGACAAAATAAAGTGGGGGGCTTCACCCCCCAATTAAATATACCAACTACAAGATCCACTGCAGTGCAGGAAACAGCAAATTCCTGACAATAGCCCAGCAGTTTTTTCTCTGGGAAAAAAATTGCTATTGTGGCCGTTCAAGATTTTGGCATTTCATGTTATATGTGTCGACGTAAGGGCGTTTGATGACTGGCCCTGTTGACATGCTAGTATAGACCCAGTAATCTCTCTAATTAGGGCATAATGGGAAAGAATTCTTAAGGGGATCAAGACTGGAACACTAGTTTTACTGGGTCGAATCTGACAAGTGGCTTGAGGACCCAAAAGTAGCATCAGATGGACAGGAATGAAATGCTCCAGCTTATGGAAAGTACATAACTACCATTTACAATATATGCATGCTGATATATAAAAACAAAAACAGCAAAACAAAGTAAATAAATAAAAATGTTGGCAGGCAGAGTTTCACAGGTACAAATCACTCAGGTGATGATAAACCAAAGGAGTATTTAATGATGAAAGTCCACAAGAAAAACAAAACATGAGCGCTTTCGTTAAACAAGTGTTAACTTCATCAGACACCATTACAATGTAAGACAACCATTTATGTACATATAAAAACACTCTGGGTAAGCAAAGAGAGGTAGCTAGCTAAGCAACACTGAGATAGAACATTAATTAACCCCTTGATGACTGTATTACAGTTAAAACTGTAACATCTTAAATACAACTAAAACTTGTAATTAAAAGATAAATTACTAGTCTCATACTTGTGTCATGAATGGTTATAAACAGAATAAAATTTAAACCAAAGTCATTGTTAAAATCTCATATTACATTTTTACAATTATTACAATTTATCTTTTAATCACAAGTTTTAGTTGTATTTAAGATGTAACAGTTTTAACTGTAATACAATCATCAAGGGGTTAATTAATGTTCTATCTCAGTGTTGCTTAGCTAGCTGCCTCTCTTTGCTTACCCAGAGTGTTTTTTATATGTATATAAATGGTTGTCTTACATTTTAATGGTGTCTGATGAAGTTAACACTTGTTTAACGAAAGCGCTCATGTTTTATTTGATTTTCTTGTGGATTTTCATCATTAAGTACACCTTTGGTTTATCATAACCTGAGTGATTCATGCTGATATATAGTTTTAAGTCCCAGCCATTCCAGTTCTGACAATAATTTATCCAAAATGATCTTCTCTATTATTTTTTCACAACTAGAAATTAAACTTATGCATATAACTTTGTCCTAGTCCTCTTTCCCTTAAAGTTGGGTATAACAAATGCATGTATCCAGTCCTGAGGTATTTCTCCATACTTAAGTGATCTAGAGAATAACAAATATAATTGCCCTGTAAGTTCATTAAATATTTTAAGGTGTTGTCATCCTAAACTAGAGAAGAAAATGTCCAAACATCTGATATAAAAACTCAGTAGTATGAAACTCTGTAAAATTATAAAAATCGTAATCATTTTTTATGAAACAATTATAAGCATACCTCTCAACCTCTAAGCACAGGAAATCTTTTTTTTTTTGCCCAATTTTTTTTTAATTTTACAAGTTAATAAATTAGCACAATATAATAGTGTGATAAATAATATAAGTAAAGTTATAATTGAAAACTAACATAAACTATATAGAGTATGTACAAAGGCTTGAAATGGGGATAATATCACATTCTTAGATAAATAATGAAATTTATATAAATAAACTTTGATTTTTATTAAAAAGAGACAGAATCTAGTTGTAAAGTGTTAATCAAAGATATAATTTTCTTCCAAGGATTGTTGACAAATGAATTTGGTTGAATTGTATGTTCTTTAACTTTGGTTTCCTTGTGTGTGATTTCCTTTAGAAAAGATAAGAAGTCTTCATAAAGTGGTGCATCAGCAGATCTCCATTTTCTAGTTAAGCTTTTTCTTGCAACTGCAAGAATAGTTCAAAGTAGGGAAAGATTGACCTTATTCAAAAGCAAGACCATCATTAACATTAAATAAGATTAAATATTCAGAAAATGAAAAGGAATCAGAGAATAAAGATTTTAATAAGCACAAGAAATCTGGACAAAGCCAAAAATAATGGGGTGACAAAGGCCAAAAATCCGGGACAAATTTTAAATATTGCTCTTATAAAATAAGAAAGTGGCTAAAATAATATGTTTTCCATTAACTTGCATTTTCTAAAGAAATTTTAAGTTTAATAAGAAAGTGGTTAAAATAATATGTTTCCATTAACTTGCATTTTCTAAAGAAACAAGTTTTAAACTCAAATGTATATGCCATTAGGTAGTGACTAATTCTCAGTTACTTGAGAGAAAACTACAATATCTGATGTTGTCAATTTTCATTCTATCCTCAACTGTTGGGTTCTGATCTGAACCTCTGATCCAACTCATCCATTACTATAGCTTGTGGTAACCAAAAAGCTCTCGAGCTTCTCCCTTACCTATGATGCACCAACCCCTAACATACCCCAGATCCT
Organism: Protopterus annectens; assembly: GCF_019279795.1. NCBI lineage: Eukaryota > Metazoa > Chordata > Ceratodontiformes > Protopteridae > Protopterus > Protopterus annectens. The sequence goes on along the minus strand of NC_056739.1, from coordinate 69,796,106 downwards.
GTTTGCCACTTTTCGTGTAAAGATCTGATCAGCAGTAGCTCTCGAATTTTGATTGTTCTTTAGGCAGATAATAAAGATTTTCTACAAAAAACTTAATTTTTCTGGTATAATTCTATTCTTCTTATCCCCTACCCTTGTACCTCAGTGTACTGTTTTATAAACATTGTTGGTAGTTTGTTGATGTCTACTGTTTGCTCACACTTGTGTATCTTTAATTACCACTGTTGGTAATATTTTTCCATTCTAAGTCCTTCTTTTAAAAAAAAAAAGACTTCATATTTTTCTCTTTTATTGTGCTTTTTTGTTTATGTTGGTATGGTTGTAAAGGGTCCTTCTGGCTTTAAAAATGTTTGAAGTGTGGGCATAAGTTGCCTAGCTCAGATGCACATAGACTCTACTAGGTCCACAGCACCTACAAAAGTATTGATCTATTTGTCATAATTGTAACCACAGAGCACTTGTGGACAGGAAGAATAAGCTGATTCTGAAAGGATTGCTGCTATCATCTTTTGGAGAAACTAACACTGGGGCTCAAGCCCCCAATCTAAAATTTAAGGAATCAAAGTCTCTGATGCCCTCACTTCCTTGACTCCATCTTCAAAGCCTTCCAGGAAGAGGTCTAAATTAGATTTAAGGAGGTCTCAAACCTCTTATCCCCTCAGATCTGGAGAAAAAGAGGTTAATGGATCCTACATCCTCAGATTTGACTTTTCCTGATTCTATTATTTTGCCAGGGACCTGATATTCTCCCTCTGTTGAATCTGGTGCCTTCTAGGGTCCCTTCCCCCTTTATGGAAAGCCACCATTCAAAGTCCGCTTCCCTGGCCTCATCTCATTCACCCAAGAGTTTGACTGAGGAATATATGGATAGGATGATTAGAAAATTTCTCTCAATGCAGATCCAGATGGGTGTGTTACCACCTCCTACCACTTTGGGTCAGGAGGCCCATCCTTTGACCACACCACCACCACAGACTCCTTCTCTGATCCCTTTGGTTACTTCAGAGTCTCTGGATCAGAGTCTTTTGGGTCCATCTGGCTTGGATCCAAAGCTAACACTGAGTGCCCCAGCTGCGACATCTTAGGATCTAGAGGACTCACAGAGCTGAAGCTTCCTTGTTGGATCCAAGGCACTGAGATTGACTCTGAAGGTCTCGGAGCTGAATCTGTGCCTTGGTAATTCAGAAATAGACAGCTCATCTCCGTCTTCCTTCTTGGGGAAATTACTTTCAAGGGGGGAGGAGACAGCGTTCCAGAAGCCTGCCTTCTCGGTGCTGAGGTCTACTGTTTCTCTGGGGTGGTCTTCCTTCAAAGTTGTGAAGAGGATGTTTTCTTTTTGACAAGATTGATGGACCCAACCCCTTTGGATCTTCAATCCAGCTCCCAGGTATCTCTTCACTTAGAGCTTCATCATTCGATGTCACAGGGACAGCCAGCTTGAGATCTTCAGACTACCCAGTAGGGTTTCATAGTCTCTTCTGACACTTTCCTGGAGCACACCACTGAGAAATTCACTGAGAAGAGAAAGTGCAAGAGGAGGCACCTGGACTATCCACAAGAGTCAGTCACTGAGGATACTGATTTCGACAAGGGTGAAGAGTCCCCATGATCACCTCCAGAAGATGTCTTATTTGGAGTAATCCTTGAGATGCTTAAATAGAGAGATGGTTGGAGCCACCCTTCACTGGAGGAGTCAGTATTTCTGGAGGCTTTTGGAGCTGGCCCATCTACCTCCTGGGTTACTCCACCTGCCGAAGAGCTCATTGATTTGCTCTTTCGCCGGGCGTGGAAGGAGCCTGACTCAGTTGAGCCAATATCTAAGAGGCCAGACAGGATTCTTGCTACACCTGTTTGAAAGGAATTTTGGGGTAAGGGGGTGCCCGTGGATGCCATGGCCATGGAGGTGGCCACTAAGAAAGAACTTGCTAAACAGAGTTCCTCTGTTCATCCTCCTAACAGGGAGTCTAGGGTGATGGACAGGTTTGGGGAAAGTGTTTAACTTCAGCAGTCTTTGCTCTTAGATTGCTGAACTATTTGGCACATTTTACTAGGTTGCAAAGGGACTTGATCAAAGAACATCCAAAATCCCTTACAGGGACTGTTTATGCTGAGACCCAATCATCTGTGGCCTCTCAGTTTACTACTCCACAATTCTTCTTAAGTTCATCCATGAGGCTTATTTTGAATGCAACCAAAGGCACCTCAAGGGCAGTGGGTTCAGGCATATCCATTAGGAGGCATGCCTGGATGCACTTATATGATTTTGTGGAGCCCTTCAAGTCCTCTTTCATCAATGCTCCCTTTGAAAGCACTTTTTTCTTTGGCCCTAAAGTGAAGGAGATATTATCCAGATGTGAGAAGAATGGAAAGACCCTCTCTGCAGTGGCTGTGTTTTTTGACCCCTCGAAGGTCCTTTTCTAGGAATTAGTGAGGTGGTGATTAGATGTGGTTCAAGAAGTCCCGAGGTCCTTTCCAGGACATACATGGAGAAAGTTCCTCTATGGGCAGAGGGGGGAATTGTAATGGACAATGATACCCCCACGGCAGAGAGATCAGCAAAACCAGGGGTCCAGAGATTTTTTTCTCTTGCAGACCCTACCAGCAGTCCTGAAAGGAGGCCCAATTGTCCCCCTCTGGAGGCAGTCGGGGTTCAACTATCCCTGCATCAGAGAGCCAGGCTAAACATAACAAAAGATACTTGGGTGCAGAGGATTATTTCCAGAGGTTATACAATACCCTTTTCTCTTCCACCCCCAGCACTATGCAACATTTCTGATGTTCTACCCAGTCATAGGAAAGAAGCAGCAATACAAATACAAAAGTTGCTAGAAAAAAACAGTCATCTGAGAAGTCCCGTTCGACCAGATATAATATGGAACTTACTCAAGATTCTTTTTAGTGCCAAAGAAAACAGGAGACTGGGGACCCGTTTTGGATCTCAGCAACTTGAACAAGTCAGTTTGACATTCAGTGTTTTGGATGGTCATGGTTCAGTCCATTCTACCCTTCCTGGGCAAGGATGACTGGATGTGCTCTACAGACCTTCAGGATGCTTACTATCACATAAAGATTAACAGACAATCCAGAAGATACTTGGACACTACTTAGACACTCCTGGTTGGGAGCCAGTCACTACCAGTTCAGAGCACTGCCTTTTGGCCTCAACACAGCCTTCAGGGTGTTTAAAAAAGGCATTGTAGTTGTGTCAGCTCACTTGAAATGGCAGGGATTCCAGGTTTTTCCATATCTAAACAACTGGATCATTACTGCTCCGACCAGGAATCTGCTAAAAGAGCGATAGATGTTAAGTTGTCTATCTCGCATTCATTCTTGCTGGTTGGGGTTTGGAGCTGATCCTTGGCTCCGACTCGGCCATCTTCAAAAGCTTGAGAGCTGCTTACTGGCTCAAGGCCCCCCTATATCCCATGATGCCTGGCGCTAGATACCCAGATCTTGTTTGCCGCTTCTGCTGTGAGGTTGTTCTACTGGCTCAGGTCGTATAAAACTTTATTATTATTGTATTTTTCTTGTCAAAACTGCTAGTTTTTAGTGTAGAATTAGTCATTAGATTAGACCGTTGTATTGTAGTTAGTTTCCTCTAGATCCTGATTACTTCTCCCCAAGAAGTTTCCCCTCCCCCTTCCCTCCCTTTCCTTACCTCAGAAAGGTTTTTCCGTTTTAGTTAGAGGATAACCTTTTCTCTCTATCTCCCTTTTAAAAATAAATAAATAAATGAATAAATAATTTCCTTAGTATCACTGTTAGTGTTTAGTAATAATTATCTATAGTGTTTGTAGTACTGCTTGTAGTTTTTTGGTTGTGGTAACTGTAGTCTGCAATTTTTAGTGGTTAGTACTTAACCTTTCTGTGTGTGTGTTTCTTGTCCTTGGTTTTCCTCCAGGATGTCCAAGGATCCTAAACCGTCTGGATTCAAGAAGTGTGACTCATGCTGTCAGAAGATGTCTCTGACAGATGGTCACACTTCTTGTGTTTATTGTCTGGGTGCCGTGCACCTGCAGGACTCTTGCTCGATTTGCCATGCTTTCAGTCCAAGAGTCCTGCAGGAACACAAAAACAAATTGATCCTGAGGGGTTTGCTTAAACCCCAAGATTCACCAGTGAAGGCTCAGCCCGTGAAATCTTCCAGGCCACCTAAACCTTCAGCTCCCAGTTTGGAGCTGTCGTTGGGTGAAGCCATACCATCCATCTCGGCTCTGGCTGGAACCGATGTTCCTCCCTCCCAGTCGGATCCGACACATTCTTCGGAGCCGTCTGAGAGTCGAAAAAGATCCAGGTCTCCTTCTCTGGAGTCGATACGTTCAGTTCCAAAGTCGCCTCTGCTCCAGTCGGAGCAAAGTCATCGCTCATCCCACTCTTTTCGGTCCTCAAGACTTTTGGACCATGACTTGGAAAGAGTGGTCAGTAGGCTGTTAAAATCGCAGGCCCTAGCCAAAATGTTGTCCAGCCCCCCTCATCAGGTGTCGGCTCTGTCCACAGCTGTAGATATTCCTCCTTCGACTCATCCTATGAGCTCAGAGCCGGGGTTCGTTGGGGTTCGAGTCATGGAACCATCGGCTCCGATACCTTCTCCTTTGGTTCCATCGTCAGCTCCGATCCCTTCCATGGTACCGTCCCTGGAGGGATCTGGGTGCTGAGACTCCCTCATCGGCTCCAAGGGGGTGAGTGGCATCAGACCCTTGTCTGACCCCGCTCTCCCCCTCGGGGCTTCGGCTCAGGTGAGCTCGGCTCCCACATCTGCCTCGGAGCTGTCCCCCTCTGTGCAGGGAGGGGTTCTGGTTTCTTCAGAACCAGAGCCCTCTCTGCGTCTGGGCAGGGACGCCTTTGAGGTGATGAGGAGTGTACTGGCCCCTGAGTCAGTCCAGTGATTGAGTGTACTGCCCCTCTTCCAGACCCCAAGTGTAGGGATCCAGTGCTCCAGGACACCCCTTTGGGTGTATCCTCCTCTTCCGAAGCCTCCCCTGATCATTCAGAGGAGACACCTCGCAAGAGAAAATGCAAGAGGATGCATGTTGACTCCCCCGAGTCTGTCACATTGGATACCGACTTAGAGGAGTCGGAAGGGTCCCCAAGATCCCCCTCTGAAGATGTCTCCTTCTCAGACATCCTTGAAATGCATAGGCAGAGGGGGATCTGGACTGCCCTAAGCCCTTCCGAGGATGAGTCGGTATTCCTGGGTGCATTTGGATCCCAAACTTCCACCTCATGGGTGTCTCCGCCTTTCAACCCACTGATGTCTGTGGTGGCTCAGAAGGCGTGGACGGCTCCAGACACAGTGGAACTGACCCCTAGAAGACCTGTCAAATTCATTACTGCACCACAGGACAAACAGTTCTTGACCAAAGGTGTCCCCGTTGATGCCATGGTGGTAGCGGCGGCCACAAAGAAGGAGTTGGCTGAAACTTCTTCATCTGTCCATCCCCCTAACAAGGAGTCCAGGACGATGGACAGATATAGGAAGTGGGTGTTCTCTTCAGTAACCTTTTCCATGAGGTCCCTGAATTACCTGTGCCACTTTACACAACTTCAGAGGGATCTTCTGAAAGAGCTTGGAGATACCCTCCAAGATCTATCAGCTGAGGGGGCCCAGGCTAAGGCAGCCTCCCAACTGGTGACTCTTAATTCAGTGGTAAACTCCTCCATGAGGCTCATTTTGTATGCAGCCAATGGTCCAAGTAGAGCCGCATTATAGGCATGGCCCTAAGGAGGCACACTTGGATGCGGCTATGTAACTTTGCAGAACCTTTCATAGCGTCTTTCACCAACACCCCTTTTGATGGTTCCTCTCTCTTTGGATCACAGGTGAAGGATATCCTTACCAGGTGTGAGCAGGAAGGCAAGACTCTCTCTTCCATGGGAGTCCGTTTTTCCACTCCTTCCAGACCATATCCCAAGGGTCAGAAGAGTAGAAAAATGTGGTCCTGGAATCCCAGGGAGCCTTGCTGGACACACATGGTGACTTTGCATCCAGGGGCAGAGGAGGGAACAATAACAGATGCTGCCCTCGTGGCAGAGGGGGTCTGCAAAATCAGGGCAGCAGATAATCTTTCTCTGAGAAGCCCTTCCAGGATCCCTGAAGGGTTGCCTGGCTGCCCACCTCTGGAGGCAGTCGGGGGAAGTTTATCTCTGTACCCAAGAGCCTGGCAAGACATAACACAAGACAAATGGGTACAGTCCGTCATATCCGAAGGCTACAGAATTCCCTTTGTTCGCACCCCCTTAAGGTCAAACAAGTCCCTTCCAGACATTCCACCCAATCTAAGGGACGAAGCAGTTCAAGAAGTCTCAAAACTGCTAAGAAAAAGGGCCATCCAGCAAGTCCCAGCAGACCAACAAGGATCCGGAATTTACTCAAGGTTCTTTTTGGTACCAAAAAAGACAGGGGACTGGAGACCCATTCTGGATCTCAGCAGACTGAACAGGTCTGTACAAAGAACAAAGTTCCGGATGGTCATGCTACAGTCCATTATGCCCTTCCTGGGTCAGGACAGTTGGATGTGCTCTATAGATCTTCAGGATGCATACTACCACATCAAAATGGACAGACACTCCAGAAGATTCCTTCGCTTCCTGCTGGGAGCCAGCCATTATCAGTTCAGAGCTCTGCCCTTTGGTCTCACCACAGTCCCAGGGTGTTTACCAAATGTATGGCAGTAGTTACCGCTCACCTGAGATGGCAAGGATTCCAGGTGTTTCCATATCTCGACGACTGGCTTCTGACTGCTACCACCAGACATCACCTTCTGTGAGCCAGAGACTGCACTATCGACACTTGCCCCAGGCTAGGTATCACAATAAATTTCGAAAAGTCTGCATTGTCGCCCTGTCAATCTATCACCTTTATAGGCGCAAATTTAAATACCAAAGACATGTCAGCGAGCCTACCACCAGACAGGGTGTTAGTGATTCACCAGCATGTGAAGATTTTATTAGCATGCAAAAGAATTCAAGCCAGGTTTGTCCTTCAAACTCTGGGTCTCATGGCAGCAGCGATCATACTTGTCCCTCTAGCTCGTTTTCACATGAGGATTCTCCAGTGGCTTCTTTTCACCCAATGGTCCTTCCAGCAGCTTCCCATGTTTTACATGATTATAATCACACAAGCATGCAAGAAGCACCTTGCGTGTTGGATGGTCTCCACATCAATGCTCCATGGCAGACCATTTGTACTCCCCCCTCCAGTTGCTACAGTGACCACTGACGCCTCCCTGATTGGGTGGGGGGGGGGGCATTATCAAGGCAGAACAGTCCAAGGCACCTGGCAACCTCACGAGTACCATCTGCACATAAATGTCTTGCAGATGAGGGCCGTACTCTTAGTGTTGCAGGCTCTTCAGGACTCTCTTCCTACCAGGACCATTGCAATTCAAATGGACAATATGTCTGTAGTATGGTACATCAACAAGCAGGGCGGAACCAGGTCCTACCCCCTATGTCGAGAAGCACTCAGACTCTGGCAGTGGGCGATCTCTTCCCAATGGTTTCTGATTGCAATGCACATCCCTGGGAGGTCCAACGTCATAGCAGACAGACTGAGCAGAGCAATTCTCATGCCTCACGAGTGGTCTCTGAACCAGGTAGTTGCGGACCAAATCTTCCGCAAATGGGGCCAACCTTGCTGCGACCTTTTTGCAACTCCCTTCAACAGCAGCAATTTCTTCTCTCTCCTTCCACTTCCTGGGCATTCCCCCAGAGACACTCCAGTCCATGATTGGCCTCAGGGACTTCTTTATGCATTCCCTCCTTTTTCCCTAATCCCAAAGCGTATTGGGCTGCAAAATGATCCTCATTGTTCCTTACTGGCCTCGAAAAATATGGTTCCTGTTCCTGCATCGCCATCTTCTCGAGCAGCCTTGGACTCTGTGCGCAAAATCATTTTGTCGTCACACAAGTCTATGACTAGAAAAACTTACGCTAGTAAGTGGAAACATTTTTCTTCCTGAGCAGAGGCTAAAAGTATAGACCCCTTTTCAGCCCCTGTACACTACATTTTGGAATTTCATGCGGAACTCTTCCATGCTGGGTCCGCTTCCGCTACAATTAGAGTTCAGTTAGCTGCAATTTCAAATTTTCACATTGGCCTGTCAGAAAACAATATCATGTCTCATAAGCTGTGTAAAGCCTTTCTCAAAGCAACCACTCTGCTCAGGCCCCCAGTGAGAGATCTTCCACCACCGTGGGATCTAAATTTGATTTTAGCTTCTCTAATTTTGCCCCCTTTCGAACCTGCAGCTTCTTGTTCATTGAAGTTCTTATCTTAGAAAACCCTTTTTCTGGTAGCTATTACTTCAGCCAGAAGAGTTTTGGAACTCCAGGCTCTTTCTATCCATCCCCCATATCTCATGTTCCACAATGGCAGGGTTGCTCTTAGGACTAATCCTTCCTTCCTTCCTAAGGTCTCTTCAGAGAGTAACTTGAATCAGTCCATAGACCTTCCTGTGTTTTTCCCTAACCACTCCAACAGGGCGGAATATAAGTTGCATCAGTTAGATGTTCACAGGCAGCTACACTTTTATTTGCATAGAACCAAGGACATTAGAAAATCGGACCAACTTTTCCTGTCTTATGCAGTAGGTAAACAAGGTGTTCCAGTCTCCAAAGTAACCTTATTCAGGTGGTTGACTTCTATCATCACATTCATATATCAACTGAGGAATAAAGAATTGCTAGTTAAACCAAAAGTTCACTCCACTAGAGCCTTAGCTACTTCGGTGGCCTTTCAGGCTAGGTTGCCCATGGAATCTATTTGTGCTGTGGCTACATGGGCCAACCCACATACTTTCATTTCACATTACAAGTTGGATTTGGTTTCCAGGAGCAGAGCTGACTTTGGTTCCACTGTTCTGAAGAGTCTTTTCCGATGAGCCACCCAGGTTTTTAGGTGCTAGGGACGCTGTCCCAACCAGCAAGAATGAAGGCGAGATAGACAACTTAACATAAAGAAGTTATGTACCTACCATAACGTTCCATGTTAGTTGTCTTCTTCTCACCTTCTTTCTTGCGTCCCACCCTCCATCCCCCTATCCTAGTGGACCGAGAAGAGTTCTTCTTGATTTTTCACTGGCTGAGTCTTCTCTGGCTATTCCTTTCTGACTAGTAGTCTCTCCAGTAGGATTTATGCATTCTAGGATAGGATTCTTAGGTTCATAGGTTCATAGGTTCATACTAGGCTATCTGCCCGAGGGCATTTACAAGCCTAGCCCATAGTTTTTTTTGTTACCACCCCCCCCCCTTTAGTATGGGGAACTATATTTATTTGTGCCTGTGCTGTGCAGTGACAGTGACACTGAGGTAATCCCTGGGGTATATCTGCGATCTTTTATTATTATTATGATGTCTGCAGTTAGACTTACCAAACAAGATCTGGGTATGTAGCGCCAGGCATCATGGGATATAGGGGGGCCTCGAGCCAGTAAGCAGCTCTTGAGCTTTTGAAGATGGCTGAGTCGGAGCTGAGGATCGGCTCCGAACCCCAACCAGCAAGAAAGAAGGCGAGAAGAAGACAACTAACATGAATGTTATGGTAGGTACATAACTTCTTTATCAGGTACTTCAGATTTGTTCTCAGTTGGGGATAACCAGAAATTACAATGAGTCTCATCTACAACCAACTCAAATTTTTGAATTCTTAGGAGTAGTTTTCAATATGATATTTGTGACAGCTTCTCTTCCTATATTAAGAGCGTAGACTATAAGATTCCAAGTAAAGAGAATAATTTGCAGTACCAATGTTTCAAGAGAATAATTCACAGTACCAATGTTTTGGCCCAGTTGATCTTTCAGGCCTTGGGGTCAGTGCCAGCTGCCATACTTTTAGTTCCTCTAGCAAGGTTTCATATGAGAATTCTTCAATGGATGCTAGCAGCACAATGGTCCATTCTTTATCAGTGCATATTATCACAAATAAGAAGGCATGCAAGAGATATCTCTGGTGGTGGTTTCATTCAGAGCAAGTTCTACACTGCCGTCCTTTCATTCTCCATCAGCCCACAGCCACAGTGACTAAGAACACTTCCCAGATCAGGTGGGTGTCCACTTTCTGGAACAGTCCAAGGCACTTGGTCCACCAAAGAGGCCAACTTGCAAATCAATGTCCTAGAGATGTGCTTTTAGAATTGCAGGCCTTCCAGGATGCTCTTCCTTCAGGGACAATTGCTATTCAAATGGACAAATGGACAATATGTCAGTAGTTTGGTACATCAACAAACAAGGAGAGATCAGATCATATCCATTGTGTTGAGAAGCACTCAGAGTGTGGCAATGGGTGATCTCATCCAACTGTTTTCTCATAGCAATGCACATTCCATGGAAAACCAAGTGATAGCAAACAAATTGAGTAGGTCCATTCTTCTACCTTACAAGTGGTCTCTCAATAGGAAAGTGGCAGAAATTATTTTCTGCCGATGTGCCCAGCTTTGCTGTGATCTTTTTGCTTCTCTGCTAAGCAATAAATGCAGCAGCAGCTACTTTGTTGTAATTGCTCCTCAGCAGGAGACACCGAGGGACAGTCTACCTCATGATTGGCCCCCCATTCTGCTTTATGCTTGCCCACCAATTCCTCTAATTCTGAAATTCTTGCAGGAAGAAATCTGGTTGAAGAGCAAAGTCATCCTCATTGCACCTTACTGGCCTTGTCAGATTTGGTTCCTCTTCCTGTGGTCTCATCTTCTTTGCCAACCTTGTATAGTGGATCTGATTCCAGATCTCCTGCCACATCCAACAGACATGGCTCATCTTGATATCTCAAACCTCAAGCTAAAAGCATGGTTTCTCCATTTCCGCTAATAGCCAGACAACCGATGTTCTCTTCCCCTGTTCGTCATATTCATTAACTTCCCATAAATCTTCAGAGAGAAAGCTGTATGCAAGTAAATGGAAAAGGTTTGTTTACTGGGCACAACAAAAAACATTGACCCCTTTTCAGCCCCGATAAATAATATAGTCAAATTTTTAGCTTTCATTTTTAATGAAAGGGTAAGCTACTCTACTATTAAGGATCAATTTGCAGCCATTTCTAATTTTCATATTGGATTTGAAAATTCTTCTGTGGCCTCTTCTAAACTTTGTAAAGCATTCTTGAGAGGCACTCTTCTCTTGAGACTCCCCTATAAAGATCCTACTCTACCATGGGACTTGAACTTGGACTTGGTACTGCAGGAATCCCCCCCCCCTTTGAGCCAGCAGTGAAATGTGATCTTAAATTTCTGACTTGGAAAACTGTGTTTCTGGTTGTCATTACCTCAGCTAGAAGAATTTCAGAACTTCAAGCTTTGATAGCGAAACCTCCCTACTTGGCTTTTAAATAAGGATAGAGTTACATTACAAATCAATGCAACTTTCCTTCCCAAGGTGGTATCAGAATCCAATATCAATCAATCCATTAATTTGCCAGTATTCTTTCCTACATTTATGAACAAAGGTGAATATGTGTTGCATTTATTGGATGTTCACAGACAATTAAATTTTTATTTACATAGGACAAAAGAAATCAGAAAGACAGAACAGTTGTTTGCGTCTTTTGCCGATGTGAAATTGGGAAAGCCAGTGGCAAAAGTAACTGTAGCCAGATGACTGACAAATTGTATTTCTTTTATCTATAGTAACTGGGTATATCCTTACCAAAACCTTTAAGACCCCATTCATCTTGGTCCATGGCAACTTTTTCAGTCTTTCTATCTAGAGCTTCCACTGACGACATATGTGCAACTGTAACCTGGGCGAATCCTTATACTTTTATCACTCATTGTAAACTGAATCTGGTCTCGAGGAGTAGAGTATTTTTTGGCTCAACTGTGCTCAGGAATATCCTTCCTTAGAGTCCACCCAGGATTTTAGGCAGCTGGGGACTCTGTACCAACAGTTGAGGATAGAATGAAAATTGATAACATCAGATAAACAAGTTATGTACTCACCACAATGTTCCATCTGTGTTGTCCATTTTCATTCTTCCTCAACTTCCTGGCCACCAGCACCCATCCCTTATTTCAACAAACCTTTGGAAGAACGAGACATTATAAGAACACCACCGTCATTTATGATTGAGCTCCGGATATAGTTTGCTTTCTAGAACATATACATTTGTATGTATCTTTATATATAGATATTTATATATAATGGTAGTTACTATTTCAGGTAAAATCAACAAACAAAATTTGAGATATGTTAGGGTTTGGTGCATCAATGGTCTGGGGAAGCTCAAGAGCTTTTTGGTTACTACAAGCTTTATTAACATCCCAGTTGGATCTGAGGTCTGGATCTGAACCCAACAGTTGAGGAAAAATGAAAATGGACAACACAGATGGAACATTATGGTGAGTACATAACTTCTTTTTTATGAAGAACAGACTAAAATATGAGACAAAAATCTGGACAATAGAGAGGTATGATTACAAGTATCCAATTAAAATTAACTGACATCTTTGTAATTGGTACATCTGTGTTAATGTAAGACTAGCTTATTAAATTTGTAATGAATGCTTAAAGGTTCAGATAGTTCAGTGTCATTTCAAATGGATAGCTGAATACTTGCAATTGAGTGATCAGCAATGAGATCCTTCCCTTTTGCAAAAAGAAAAATTTAAAGGAAGTTTAAATATTAACTAAAAGGAGGCTACTAATTGTTGCAGGTCATGTAATCCACTGTTTTTGTAATAAAAATGTTACTTGCTTTTCTCTGAAAATGCCATTCTTCTTCTTCTTCTTCTTATTATTATTATGTTTCCGTTATGTTATCTAGATTAAAAGATGACACTGCATATGCTCCTGATAGGGCTTTCACAGCAAGTGCTGTATTGGGGTTGATCTTGTTGACCTGTAAGACCAACCTGATATCATCCCAGGATCATAGAGCAAGGTGTAAAGATAAAGACAGAGATATGGAAAAAATGCAAAGCTGATAGAACTGATAAACCCAATAAAGACAAATCATCTCCAGATTCTACTGCTAAGAACTCAAGGCAAATCTTTTACCTCCCCTCATGTCAAAATTCCAGTTAGTGTGTGTGCCTGAATAGTTGCCCCAAAGAGGTGTTAGGGAAGATAACATGTTTTTTTTTGTACAGATTCTAAAATACATGTGTTTTTTGCTTCTTTCAGATCATCCTCAGCTAGAACTGTCAGAAGTTATTCCATTCCAGTTATTGAATTTTACCCCAGAAAGATGGAGGAGGCATTTCAAAGGTCTGACAAGTATGCGACTTGCCTCTTCCTCTTCTGGTATGAGGGTTGAGAAAGGTTCATAGGTTTGTACTAGGCTAACTGCCCTTGTGGGCTATTTTAAGCCTAGCTAATTACACCATGTGAGAATCGAACACTGCACCTTGTGTTTGTAAGGTAAACACCATAACAATTATGCCAGCCTCTCACCATCATTATGCCAGCCTCCCACTTTATCATTACTTAGTGCTTTGACCAGGATATCCTGGATTTCCTCACCAGTCCTTATAGGGTGGGTCCCAACGAGAATTAACTCAAACCAGCAGGTGCTTGTTATCAGCAGCAGCAGCAGATGTGTTAGCATTAGCTGTGATCTAAATATTGGGACCACTGCCTACTGGGTTGGCACATTCTAGTTGACCTTGCCAGAGGTGTCAACATCTTGACATCAAATATCTTCAGGGCTACGGCTTGGTGTCAGCTTATTGTACTCTGTTTTGACACCAATGCTGCTGGGGACCATTGCTAATACTTATGGTGTCAATGTTCCGGCTTTCAGAGTTGAACCTTTCGACAAGCCTAGAGATAGTGGATGACTTGGTCTCAGAGCTTGGGCCATCAAATTGGAGATCTGAAGAAATGAGCTGTATCAGCGTATCAGCCTTGACTGGATTCAACAGCACACAGCAGGGATCAGAACTGCTGACCTCCTGTGTGGACTTGACATTGGTCTCAGTACTGATACTGCAGATTGTCTTACATTTGCTACCCTCAGCACTTGTTTCTAATGTGGCTTTGGCCTTGATAGGGTGCAGTTCTTTGTCTGACACTTTAGCCATCCAACATCTTTTCAGACCACCAGAGAGGTTGGAGGCCCTTTGCAGGATCAGTACCAGATATCTGGTGCTTTACAGGTTTCTTCAATATCATCATTGTAACAGTAAATTCTGAGGATCTGTTGGAAACATAATTGCTAGAAAAGGCATTTGGATTCCCATCAAGAGTTCCTCATCCCAGGTAGCAGTGTAAGTGAGTTCAGTGATTCCCCCTGATGATTTCACAAATGAAGAAGTATTTGAGAAATGGCAGAGAAGGGAAATGGCCCACAAAGCCTCACAAGCACTCCACAAAGGATCCTGGAAGAGGCTTTTTTCTTCCCCAGTGTTTTTTGAGGGTTGTCTCTCCTGTTGACAAAATGTTATGTTTAGTGGTGCCACCTGTCTCAAGAGGCAAGACAAGATCCTCCAGCCTTCTAAAAACTGGACATGGTAGCCAGAAACTCCCAAGTCAGTTATTTGTTGCTGTGTTGTCCCTTAACAGGCTTTACAGACTCTTGCAGTTCATTCCCTAGATAAGGAATCCAAAACAATGGACATTTGGAAAATACATTTATGCATTATTCATCTTTACTTTGATACTATAAGTTATCTACTTGACATTTTAAAGTTCCCATGAGAGTTCATAGGTTCATAGGTAGGTACTAGGCTATCTGCCCGAAGCCATTTATAAGCCTAGCCGGAATGTGTTGGCTTTCGCCACCCCCTTAGATTAGTTCCCCTGTGTCTCTGTCCAGCAGAGCCATTGAAGTGATCCCTGGAGTAAACTTTCTGTTTCCCATCCACTCATCAAGGTTTCTCTTAAAGAGGGTTAGTAAGGAGCTCTGCCTAATGTAGATTGGAATCTTGTTCCAGAGCATGGGAAGTCTCTGGGACAGGAATCTATCCCTCCAGCATGTCCTATTTATTGCTGTGGTGAGATTTAGATCCCTGGAGCATGTGGCTTGAGGGGATATGGTTTTCTTTAGTTGGAGCATGTCCATCAATTCTGGGTTGGACATGGTCTTGTATGTCAGGCAGAGATCACCTCTGAGTAGGCGGTATGCAACTGAGTACAGCTGGAGTTTCTTCAGTCAAGCTGCATAGGGCATCTGCTTGAGGCCAGTAATCCTCTTGGTGAGGTACTTCTGTGGTCTTTCCAGTTGTTGCAGGTGTCTTGTAAGGTACATCCCAAATGGGGCATTGTACTCTATGATGGGTCTGATGAGTGATGCATAGAGGGGCCCAATGACCTCTTTCGATCTGGATGTAAACCTTTTGTGATTAGGTGGGCCACACAGAAGGATTTTCTAACCACTTTGGCAATGTGATTATCAAAGGAGAGGTTACTATCTACTTGGGTCCCCAGATCCCTTATTACGTCTTCTGTATTTAGGGGAATACCACCTATGTGGTAGTTTGTGGGTACTTTGTTTTTTCCAAAGGAGATGACTATACACTTTTTGGCATTTAGCTTGAGTCCATGATTTTGACACCAGGTATCTGTCTTAGTGAGACCCTTTTGGAGGATGTCTGTGTCAGCTGGAGAGTCAATTATAGCCCCTCATTTGCAGTTGTCTGTGAACTTGATCAGCCATAGTCCTCCTGTGCTTGCCTGTACCTCTGAGAAATATATGCCGAACAGGAGGGGTCCTAGGACTGAGACCTGGGGAACGCCACTTGTAACCAGTTTAGAGTCAGACCTAGCTCCTGCAACTCTTACCATGTGGGTTCTGTCCGTGAGCCAGTTGGCAACCCATTTTGTGACGTAGGGTTTTATGTTCAGGCTGGTGAGTTTGTCTATAATACCTGAGTGGAGAATGGTGTCGAAGGCCTTTGAAAGGTTTAGGTAGGCTGTGTGGATCACCTTTCCCTCGTCTATAGCCTTAGTAACTGTTTCAAGGAAGTCCACCAGGTTTAGAAGGCATGATCTTCCCTTAACAAAGCCGAACTGGGTAGGGTCCAGTGTTTGGAGGTTTCCAATGTCTCTGTTAATGAGATCCATGGTGATGCACTCCATAGCTTTGCAGACCAAGCTAATCAGGCTTCTAGGGTGATAGTTCCCAGGGTCCATTCTGGCTCCACCTTTGTGGAGTGGAATAACCGTTGCTGTGCACCACTCTGTGGGCACATAGCCTTTGGAGAGGCTGAGTTTAAACAGTGTGTTTAGGTGAGGGGTTAGTTCATCTTTGAGCTCATGTAGGACGCAGCCTGGGACACCGTCCGGTCCCATTGATGCTGTGTTTTTGGCTTTGGAGAGGGCTGTTTTAACCTGAGTGTCTGTGATTTCAGGGGCACTACATTCTTCTGGTATAGTTATGGGCCCTTTTGGGGGTGAGAGTGGGGTGAAGTTTGCACTGAACCTGTCTGCCAGGATATTGGCTATATCGGTCAGTTCAGTGTATTTTGTGCCATTCTGCACTAACTCTGAGCAGATCTGAGAATTGCCACTTAGATTCTTGACATAGCTAAAGAATGCCTTGTGGTTATCTTTGGAGTCCATGGCAATTTTTCTTTCGAAGCTAGCCTTGGATGATTTTATGAGGGAATGTAGTTTCTTGCTGATACTGTTCAGGGATGTCTTCCCTTCTTGGGATTTTACTCTTTTCTGTACTAGTTTCCTCCTTCTATTGTATAGCTTGTTTATGGCAGGGTTCTACCAGACTGGTTTCTTTTTCTTGGAGGAGTGAGTCTTGGTTTTGTTTGGGATAGCAGGAGCCATGCATTCTTGTAGGTGCCTGTAGAGTGCATTAGTAAAGGATTTTGCAGCTTGGACAGCGTTATCCTTTAGCATGGGGGCTTTGAAACTTCCCACCTCGGTCTTAAGTAACGTGAAGTTTACTTTTGAAAAGTTTTTCACAGTGGTTTCTTTGACTGGGGGTGGTGGCGGAATGTGGATATCCAGAGTGATTAGTTTATGGTCAGAGCTAACCAGTGAGGGGTTGACCTCCGATGTGGAACACTGGTTGCCCATGTTGGTGATGACCAGGTCCAATATGTTGTCACCTCTGGTGGAGGTCTTGACCAGTTGATCCAGGGCATTTGAGTTTATAAATTCTAGGAAATGTTGAGCAAGGGAGTTTGTACTTGAGTAGTTCTCCCAGTTAATGTTTGGGTAATTGAAATCACCCAATATCAGGGTGTTTGGTAGGACCTTTATGTTTCCCAGTGTTTCCATTTTCCAGGAATGCGGAGTAGGGGTCCTGGGACATGGTGGGCGATCTGTATCAAGCTATAATTTGAATAGTAGTTTTGCCCATTGTTAGTTGGACATGGATGATCTCTGAAGCATCATGCTGTGCCACTAACCTGGAGGTGTGGGTATCCTTGATGAATATGGATACTCCCCCGCCTTTTGTATTTCGGTCCGGGTTTTGTGGCCAAAATGTATGGTATGAGTTGTAGCCTGGTAGTGCTGGGGTGCTCTCTGGAGCCTTAAAACAGGTTTCTGTTACTGCACATATATCAATTTTCTCCATGTTGAGAAGTGCCTCGAGTGTGTGCATTTTGAGGTTTAGACTTCTGGCATTGAGTAGCATTACCCTCAGTTTTTTGTTACTTGTGCTATTTACAGCGGTGGGTTTGTCTTTTGAGCCTTGCCTAAAAAAGGCACTATGGGGGTGGCAAGAGCCTTGGCCAGTATTCGAAAGCCTAAGGGTGACAGGTGCAAGCTATCTCTAGGAAAGCAGCATGGCTTGTTGAGCATGTCATCCCAGGCTGACAGACACTGGATCCCCTTTGAATGACACCAGAAGCTTAGCCAATTGTTGAAAATTGATAATTTTCCCTATACCGTGGTATCATTCTTGGTGAGGGCAGGATGCTACTCTGGGTCAGGGTCATACCAGCCTGGGCTATGTTATCAGAGAGCTCCTCCATGTCTCTTTTCATGTAGTCCAGGGAGGTATGGCTCAGGTTATTCACACCAACATGGACAATGACAGACTCATATTTGTACTTGTTCTGGAGTGACCTGAGTGATTGTGTTATGTGGCGGATCCTGGCACCTGACAGGCAACTAACAGTAACCTTTTCCTTGTTCAGCCTAATGAATGGGATGTCAGTGTGCCTGACTATAGAGTCACCTATTACTAGTGTGTTGGGTATGTTATTTTGCCTTAAGGGCTGTAATTGTGTGGCACACTGGTTATGTGAAGTATGTGTTTCATGATTTGTGTTGGGGGTGGAGGTTGCTTAGATGTCTGCTTTGGAGGTCTCTGTTGCTTCTGCAGATTATTATTTAGAGCCTTCGAGTATGTTTTCATGTATTTATGTGTGTTTTTTGCCGGTGCTGGTTTCATAGGTCTATGTGAGACTGGTGGTGTGATGCAAGTAATTCCCTTCTCCGCTTGACTGCCTGGTCCAGTCTTGGGTTGAGAGAGCTTAGCCTCCAGTTTGGCTGTATAATTGCATCTCTCGCATGTATTAGTGTTTGGTGGAAGGAGGAGAGGGTTGACTGCGTACATGAGGCAATTGTAACATTGCCTCAAAATGCCCAGATTCACCAGTTGGACTGGAGAGTACACCTGAAACTGCCCTTTGGACATGCCTGGATAGGTACAGTGAACTGTTTTACTGATTGGCTGGTAAGGTCGAATAGAGAGCCTTGTCCTTCTCTACAGTATAGGGGGGGTCTAGTGCTAAGGTTTATTAGTGCTTGCTATGAGTTTTGAGCAAGTGCTGGTAGGAAAAGTGAATGGTTTGAGTGCTTAAGTTTAAAGTTTGTCTAGTTCCAAGGGAAAAATTGAAGAGTAGACTTTGTGGAGCCAGGAACAATTATACCCTAGCTAACCGACACTGCCCGGTGTGCAAAACCTTGCAAATGCAGGTTATATAGCAGGGAAATGAAAGAGAGAGAAAATAGCCCAAAATGACCAATAAAGTGCTAATTTCTGGGCTGAAACCACTCCTCCAGGGACAGAAAGGCTGCTCAAAGCTCCCTCTCTCACAGGGAACAGAGAAACTTTATTCTATCCAAGTAAGGTATGGGCAAACACAGAAACTTGTAACACAGCCCTGAATTCAGTACTAACCTGAAAACTGGACTAAACTAGCTTAGAAAGGCAGGAAAACAAGTATATATATATATATATATATATATATATATATATATATATATATATATATTTTTTTTTTCAGAAAGTAAAGCAGATACAATAAAAAAAAAACACTCTAAATGCACAGAAATGGCCCTCACACTTGAGTGTGTAGCCTACAACAGTTAAACAGGTAATTTAAACACAAAAATGACTTTGTTAAAGTGCAGGCAGTAAAATAAGTGCAATACATAGCTGAAACAAGCTTTTTAAATCACAGAAACTCTAGAAAATTGACATTTTAGGTGGAATTAGCTAAAGGCAGCAAGAAAATGCAGAAAATGATAATCACTCCAAAGTCTCTGTGCTGCTGTAGAACTCTGCAGGGCACCAGGCAGGAGCTTTCTGAGCTGTATACTAGCACAAAAACCTTCAAATGTGGGTTTTATAGCAGGGAAATGAAAGAGAGAGAAAATAGCCCAAAATTACCAATAAACTACTAATTTCTGGGCTGAAACCACTCCTCCAGGGACAGAAAGGCTGCTGAAAGCTCCCTCTCTCACAGTGAATAGAGAAACTTCCCTCTATCCAAGGTAAGGTATGGGCAAACAAAGAAACTTGTAACACAGCCCTGAATTCAGCACTAACCTGAAAACTGGACTATACTAGTATAGAAAGGCGGACAACAAGTATATATATATATATATATTTTTTGTTTTTGTTTTTTTCAGAAAATAAAGCAGATGCAATTAAAAAAACACTAAATGCACAGAAATGGCTATCACACTTGAGTGTGTAGCCTACAACAGTTAAACAGGTAATTTAAACACAAAAACAACTTTGTTAAAGTGCAGACAGTAAAATAAGTACAATATGTAGCTGAAACAAGCTTTTTAAATCATAGAAACTGTAGAAAATCAGCATTTTAGGTGGAATTAGCTAAAGGCAGCAAGAAAAATGATACTTAATCACTCCAAAGTTAGCTGACAAGATGAGACAGCCATTGAAAGGGCTGATGGAGACCTAAGTTCCATGCCAGATAGTAACCATATCATCTTCACTATGCATCTGTTTCATAATTCAGGATGGTGCAGTGAGGACATCAAGTAGAAATATAGTCCTCTACCATCATGCCTGGTTGTGCCTTGCAGTCTTCACAGAGGACACCAAGGTGACCTTTTTTAACTCCACCACCAATAAATCTGCTGTTTTCAGCCCATCAATAAAGAGTCTTCTGGAGGGCATAGAGAAGGAAGGTAATACCCTCACTATTGCTACTGTTAAGTTTCAGACTCTTCACTGCACGTTCTTAAGGAGACAAAGGCTACCACATCATATCTCATTCTAGTGTAGCCAATAGCAACAGAAAAAAACAAGGATCTGGAAGGAACCAATACGGCCACGGTCATTTTCAGATCTTTCAGCAGCCCAGAGACAGGAAAAACTGGCAACAGCAGGAATAAGCTCATCCCATCTAAGGAGGACAGCAGCCTTGTCTCTCCCACTCAGAAGGCAGTCAGGAGACCTCTGTTATTCTACTTGAATACATCACTAGCCATCACAAAGGGAAGATGAAACAGGACAGTAATATCCAGAGGCCTGACAATTTCCATCCACACTCCACCCCTGCCACACTCTCTACCATTGCCAGACATCCCACTATGCAAAATCATACATCAAGAAAAGAAGTCTTAAATCTGTTATGAAAAATGGGCCATCCAGGATGTCCCAACAGAGCAGAAAGGATTTGGTTACTACTCCTGATTATCTTTAGTTTCCAAGCAGACAAAACACCTAAGGTAAACAGTCCAGTCTGAGTTGCCTAAATGAACTTATCCTTTTTTTGTTTCACCAGATGTTTAAGGTTTTTAATACCGTGATAGGAATGTTTTTAATACCGTGATAGAAATGGACCCCATTCCTAAGTCTGGGTATAGTTAATATTCATGAAATCAATAAAGCTTCAGTCTTTGATATTGTCAAGAGTGCTGTTCACAGAACCTACAGTTGTCAGAATTGCTGCCTCTGTCTGTATTCATGGTTATTACCCTGTTCCTGTAGTATTATATTTTATTAGAAAGTTATATATTATTTGTAAAAATAAAACATCTGGTTATTTTTGTTCATTGCTGCCAGTCCTACTTGTGCATTCTAAGGTTTATATTACATTATCGAGTTTTTGTAAACTTGAAATTCATATGGATGGAACCATATGTTCAGGTTTCCAAATACTAAAATAAAAAAAAAAAAAATCTACATTTTAAATGTTTGCTGGGGGGGGGCAAGCAAATATATGTATAAACACCAGCTTGGAGATTGCACCACAGTGGATAAAAGGGTGAATTACCTGATGAAGGATTTGTATTCAGATAATGGTACAGTGGAGTCTGGGGAATTTACCGTTTTCCTCACGATAGTGCAATCTTGGAGGTGGCATATGTAATTTTCAGGGAGGCTTTCCCCCTCTCCAAAAACTTAGATTCTTAGATTTTTTTTTTTTATTTCAGG
>NC_056739.1:69457074-69469574 GCF_019279795.1 Protopterus annectens | reverse complement strand
CCTGATATTGCATTATGGATTTTAGCAGGTTGGTTTGTATGTAACAGTTATTTTACATGCAGCGTCTTTCAGCCTAGAATTTGTCTCATAATGAAGTGACAACTTGTATATGCTTCTTCAGTGAGTTCCTGATGAGAAGGCCTAACAGAACTAATTTTGTATACACAGGAGTAAGTATTTTAGGAAAGTTGCTAAAATTATTCAAATGACATAAACATGAATCTGATAAAGTTTAAGTATAGTTGGACTTCTACACTATAGCAGTATGTATATGCTAGAAATAAAACCAACCTTTCCTGTCAGAAATTAAAATCCTTAGTAAAGCATCAAAAAGGGCTGTCACTACATCAGCCATCATGGATTTCTCTCCAAACCTATCATTTCTAATGTCACTGAAACATATATTTTGAGACACTGAGTGTTCCTTCTTATAGGTTCATAGATTTATAGGTGTGTACTAGGCTAATGGCTCTGGAGCCTTTACAAGCCTAGCTCATAGGATTACGCTGGCATCGTGCCATCCGACATTAGTTCCAAGTGCCTCTGTCAAGTAGAGCCACTGGAGTGATCTCCGGGGTGAATTTTCTATTTCCCATCCACTCATCAAGATTTCTCTTGAAGAGGGCCAGTAAGGTGCTCTGTTTGACATGTATGGGAAGTCTATTCCATAGCATAGGCAGCCTGTGGTTTATGAACTTGTCTCTCCAGCATGTTCTGTTGATTGTGGTAATGAAGTTGAGGTCTCTGGAGCATGTGGTGCTGAGGGATTGTATTTCTTTAGATGCAGTATTTCTAACAGAGCTGGGTCTTAAAACTAAGTCTATAGCTTATAATCTAAAGATGGGGAGGGGTTGGCAGAAGGATGTGCATCAGATCAAAGGTTATTTCTGTAGAAAGATCATTGTGAAGCCATAGATTGTCCCTAGTTGAGGAACATGAGTTGATCTCAACAGTGAAATATAATTAACGGTAATTTCCTAGTGTCTTAAGGTTAATTCAACTGACTTCCTAGGATTATCAAGATATTTTATATAGCCTTTACTCCAAACAAAGTTGTCCAAGTAACTATCACCTTGAAGCCATTTTGTTGATTTTATTTATTATCATCATTGTAGTCTTTGAAAGATTAGCTTTAAGGCCTAGTACCCCAACAGACTTTTTGTTGATGCATTTTATGGCTGGGATTGAAATGGACAGACTAGTCATGTGAATTAAGCATTTATCAACAGAGCTTTTAATCTTAGTTATTTATTATTTCCCATCCCTATATTTCCTGGGTTCTCCTAAACTTGGTTGCTGCTGACTCTTAATTTGTAAATATAGTAATGGAGACAGATGGTATCCCTGTCTGGTATCTTTGTCTACATGAAAAGGGGGAGAGATAGTCTTTTTGGACCTGGGTTATCCATAATTATATGGAAAGTAGGGAGTCATGTAGTCAGGTGTCACCTCTGTTTTGTTTTTAAGGTTTGTGTGACACCTCACCACTGGCCCAGTAATCTAGGAGCCTCAATCCTCACCACTGGCAACTGTGGGGGACGTACACCCTGGGAGGATGACAGGTACTCAAACAAGTTTTTCCAGATGCAGCTCTCTGCATCAAGTGCAATTTCCCTTAAGAGCACACAGACACCACAGTCAGTGTGGGGCCGGTTTCTCTCTCATTCTCCAGATCCCTAATAAGACTCCCCACTGGCACAGCTATGGAGTTGAGATCTCAGCTGAGTGACCAAACCAAGGCCTCCAGCACCCCCTCTGTCCACCCAGTTCTTCATGTCCCTGCCCAAGTAGCTGACACGCACACTCTTTGAGGTTTGATTTGCACACACACAGACACACAAACCTGGGAAAGGCTGGCACAGGATTACTAGCTAAGCCCCTTCTGCCCAGACTGTAAAGTAGTTATTACTGCCACCAGTCATTCCTTATCAGCTACTTTAAGGCCCTTAACAAAGGGTGTCCAATCTTATTGTGTAAAGTTACTATCAATACAAATGGTAGTTTTACCAAGAGCAAGGCTATTAGGAGTGGTCCACAGTGTCACCAAATAAATATGCAAGTACTCTCAGAATTTAAATATGTCAACCAAATATCAGCCACAATGACAGGTTTAAATATATTTAATAATAAATAATAAAAGAACAAGAAAATACTCATAATAATAGTTGTGTCAGAGTTCAAAATCACAGGAAATACTTAAAACAACATTGCAGGACAGTCTCAAATAAATAAAGAAAAACATCTAAATTAAGCTCAACTATATTCCTGACTATATCTAAATGAAATTACTGTACCCTAATTAACTTACGTACAGAGCAAGGAAAATGTGGTGAATGAATATTCTAGCTGATGTTGTTGGGTCCAAGTCAGAATACAGAATGCTCTGTCCCTCTCAGAGAGTTCTTTAATATCTCAAATATAACCGCTGGGATGCTTGCAGGATGATACCACTTCTTGTCATCTGACTCTAGTTCTCAGGCTAAACCCCCATTGCTAGAAACTGCCAGCATTTAGCATCTCCCTGTGAAAATACATAGCCCTCAAATCTTTGCAGCTGCTGGAAGACATTAAACAATAAAACACTTACAAGACAATGGAGAAGGCTCCCTAGTTTTAGATATCCTGTCTCCTTGCTGCATTGAAACCACTTTTTATGGTGCAGTTATAAAGTAATTTAATTTCAGCTATTTTCTGAAGTTTTGCAAGTTAACCTTCTATGTTCCAGTTTACACTGTTAAAAGATATACATTTACAGAGTTACAATAGTTTATGTATGTTTCTGTTCTTTTCCAGTATGGTATACTGTGGACACAAGTCTATGCCGAGTACTCTACAAAATATATCTTCAGCACATATGTCTGTACAAACCAGCCTACATGACATACAGTTCCAATACATTTGCAACACAAGCACATGAGTCATGTTAATATTCACAAAATTCCAGCTAGCTGTGCTGGCAGTACCTTCTTTTGTCACAGCTTGGTATAGGACTTGGGTACTCTCTAACTACCTCTTTATTCTGTCACTCAGATGCATTAACCTTACTGTTGTGGCTTTGAAGATTTTTTCCCTTTTGTAACAAAAAGCAACAGTCCCACCCTCTAGCAACAAACAGCACCAGGAGATATTCCAAATATAACTTACCTGCTAGAGTCACCTGCTCCGACTACTTACTCCCCATTTACATAAGCAACCAGAGTTGAAACAAGAAGTGAATTTAGAGATCCCCATCCATTCATCAAGGTTATTTCAGAAGAGAATTAAGAGCTGCTTTGTTTGATATGATGAGGAAGTCTATTCTACAATTAGGAGCTTCTCTGGGAAAGATGTGGGTCATGTCAAGTTCTGTTTATGCTACAATTTAGATTTAAGTTACTGGAGTGAGTATTAGCACTGCTGTCAGTAAGATCATGTAAGAGATCAAGCAGGATAGGGATTTTTGCAGTCTTGTAGGCCAGGCAGAGATCACCCTGCAGAACTCTGTAAAACTTAGTCATCAAATCCCAAAATGACTTAGCCAACCTGCAGGAAGATTTTCTCAAATAAATAACTGGTACCAAAATTATATGGTATAATGTATATATATATATATATATATATATATATATATATATATATATATATATATATATAGGCAGTTTTTCCATCTCTTTCAACTTTCTGGTTTAAAAGCCCGCATTTGCGCTTTTCCCACCTTTCCTATAACTACTCTAATCCAGATACAGATTTGCTGTATCCAGGACTGTATGTAAGCTTTCGAGCCCCCAAACCTTTCTATGTTGGAGGGAACCCTACAGCCTACCTTGATCTGGCCAAGGCCTTTGATACCATTCCCCACTCAGGAAGCATAGAAAAACTCACTAAGCTAGGCATCAACTCCTATATCACTAGATGGGTTGCAAACTGGCTCACAGGTAGAACCCACTGTGTGCCAACCAGTTATGAGTGGAGTCCCACAGGGTTCAGTCCTGGGCCCTCTCCTGTTTGGTATCTACTTCTCTGAAGTCCAGACCAACACAAAGGGACTCTGGCTGACAAAGTTCACAGACGATTGCAAGTTGGGAGGTATTATTAACTCCCCAAGTGATGTTGACATCCTACACAAAGGCCTCAGTGAGACCAATGACTGGTGTCAGAACCATGGCCTTAAGCTCAATGCCAAAAAATGTGTCATCATCCTCTTTGCAAAAAAGCCGTTCCCATGAATTACCACATCGGTGGTAGTCCACTGAACACAGAAGGCATTATAAGAGATCTGGGAACACAGGTTGACAGCAACCTTTCTTTTGACCACCACATTGCCACTGTGGTCAGAAAGTCCTTCTAGGCGGCACATCTCATTGCTAAGGGTTTTGCATCCAGGAAGAAAGAGGTCATTGTCTCCCTCTATTTTTGTCATTAGGCCACTCATTGAATACAATGCCCCATTTGGCATGTACCTAATTAAACACCTGCAACAACTTCAGAGGCCGCAAAAATACCTCACAAAGAGGATCTTAGGCCTTAAACATTTGTCCTATATGGACATACTCACAAAACTCCATTCTCTGTCTCATATCGCCGACTTAGAGGCAATCCTGACTTACAAAGCCATGTCTGACCCAGCTCTGTTAGAAATGGTACATTGAAAAAAAAAACAATCCCTCCATACCACATGCTCCAGAGACCTGAACCTCATTACTACAATCAATAGAACATTCTTGAGGGACAGGTTCATAACCCAGAGACTGGCCATGCTATGGAATAGACTTCCCATACATGTCAAGCAAAGCACCTCACTGTCCTTCATCAAGAGAAATCTTGATGAGTGAATGGGAAATAGAAAATGCACCCCGGGGATCACTCCAGTGGCTCTACTTGATAGAGCCACTGGGAACTAACGTCGGGTGGTATGATGCCAGGGTAATCCTATGGGCTAGGCTTGTAAAGGCTCCAGGGCCATTAGCCTAGTACATACCTAGGAATATATATATATATATATATATATATATATATATATATATATATATATATATATATATATTTATATAGTATAGTGTAGTATAGTATAGTATAGTATAGTATAGCATAGTATAGTATAGTATAGTACAGTTTAGTAATACCTTATTACTGCTCATTTATTGCATGTCTTCTAGCTTATCAGTGGGAGTGGTAAGCACTAGATAGCCTATCTACCACAAGAGCAGTGGTCTCTGACCTAGAAATTGTAGTTTATTGGCTGTTTGGGCAGATTTCCATCTCTTTCAACGTTTTGGTTTAAAAGCCCGCATTTGCACTTGTTTCACATCTTTCCTGTAGCTAGTCTAGTCCA
This sequence comes from Protopterus annectens, assembly GCF_019279795.1. Taxonomy (NCBI): domain Eukaryota; kingdom Metazoa; phylum Chordata; order Ceratodontiformes; family Protopteridae; genus Protopterus; species Protopterus annectens. The sequence continues at coordinate 69,464,263 of NC_056739.1, read as the reverse complement.
GATACAGATTTGCTGTATACAGGACTGTTTTTAAGCTTCTGAGTGGTGCCAACATCTGCTCTTCAATTTTTCCCTTAGATCTGCTAGTTCTCTCCTTTCCTGCATTTTTACTAACTTATTAGCCTAGCACTTTACCAGACTTCTTGTAGCAATTATTGTAGCACATAAAAGTGCTACCAGCACTAAATGTTCTACAGTGAAACAGCTCCAGTACTTATTATTAATGCCCACCCCTCCAGGCATGTCTAAAGGTCAGTTCCTTGTGCTTTCTCCTATTAAACTGGTGAACTTGGGCATCTTGAGGCAATGTAGCAACTGCCTCATGTACACTGACAGCCCTCTCCTCTTACCTCCCAACACTCAGACTTGTGAGAGATGCACATATATATCCAAATTGGAAGCCACACACTCTCCAGCCAAGACTGGAATAGCCGGTCAAGAGGAGAAGGTCAAGAGGAGAAGGTCAACACTTGCACCACACCACATGGAACACATAGCCCTCCAGAACACACACCAGCACTGCCTTCACATAAAAACACAAACCACACACCCACCTTTGTGGAGGCTCTCAATAGAAATCTACCCAAATAGCAGAGACCTCTAAGGCAGAAATGTACTTGACCACCACAACAGAACACTAATCACGAGGCACATAACTCTCCTAAATAATGTGCCACTCAACCAAAGCCCCTAAGGCAAAACAGCATGCCCAACACACTAGTCAAAGGTGACTTGATAGTGAGGCACACTGATGTCCCACTCACTAGGTTGAATAAGGAGAAAGTAACAGTCAGCTACCTGTCAGACTCCAGGATCCGTAACATAATACATTCACTCAATCCCTCAACAACAGGTACAAATATGACTCTGTCATTGTACATGTGAGTGTGAATTACCTGAGACATTCCTCCCTGGACTACATGAAAAGAGACATGGAGGAGCTCTTGGATTATGTAGCCCAGTCGGGTATGACCCTAGCCCTGAGCAGCATCCTACGATCAACCAAAATGATACCACAGTACAAGCAGAAAATGATTGATTTCATCAACTGGCCAAGTTTCTGATGTCATTCTAAGGGGATCCAGTATCTGTCTGCCTGGGATGACATGACTGACAGACCTTGATGCTTTGCCAGAGATGGCCTACATCTGTCACCAATGGGCTTCTGGATACTGGCCAAGGCTCTTGCCACCCCTATAGTGCCTTTTTTAGGTGGTGTTCCAAAGAACAAATTACCACAGTAACAGCTGCAAAGAAATGCAATCTGCAGGTCATGCTGCTCAACGCTATAAGTCTAAATCTCAAAATGCACTCACTCGAAGCACTCCTTAAAATGGAGAACATCGACATTTGTGCTGTAACAGAGACCTGGTTCAAGGCAGCAGAAAGCACCCCTGCACTACCAGGCTATAACTCATTCCATACCTTTTGGTCCCAGAACTTGGACTGAAGCTCCAAAGGCGGTGGTCTTTCTATATTCATAAAGGATGTGCACACCTCCAGACTGGTAGCCCAACATAATGCATCTGAGATACTTCAGGTGCAGCTAACATTTGGTAAGACAGCGATTCAGATTGTAGCCTTCTACAGGTCCCCAACCATGTCCCAAGACTCACACTCCATATTCCTAAGCACCCTGGAGAAAATTAGGGTCCAACCTAACACTCTCATACTGGGCAACTTCAACTACCCTTCCATTAGCTGGGAAAACTTCCCATTTACAATACACTTACCCAACATTTCCTGGAATTCATTAATTCCAATGCCCTGGATCAGCTCGTTCTTACCCCCACTAGAAGTAGCAACATCCTTGACCTGGTCATTACTAACATGGGCAACTGTTGCCCTACACCAAAAGGCAACTCCTCCCTGGTTAGATCCGACCACAAACTAATCACTTTGGAAATCCACATCCCTCCCACCCCCAACCGCAAAGGCAACCACCATGAAAAACTTCTCCAAAGCTAACTTTGGGCTCCTAAAAACAGAGGTAGCTAACTTCACAGCACCCATGCAAATGGAGAATAGTTGCATGACTGCCGAATCATACACCAATGCACTGTATGAACATGTACACAAATGCATGGATCATGCCATACCCAATAGAACTAAGACACTCTCCTCCAAAAAAAGGAAGCCAATCTGGTGGTCCCCTGCCATAAACAAACTCTACAACAGAAGGAGGAAACTGATGTGGAATAAGGTGAAGTCCCAAGACTGGAAAAACTCCCCTATCAGCCTCAACAAAAAGTTGAGATCCCTCATCAAATCCTCTAAAGCTAGCTTGGAAAACAGAATTGCAGCAGATAGTAAAGACAACCACAAGGCCTTCTATAGTTATATAAATAATCTCCACAGCAATACCCAGATTTGCTCTGAGCTACTGCACAATGGTACTGCCTATACCGAGCCAACAGATATTGCCAGTATACTGGTGACAGATTCAGTGCCAACTTTACCCCTCCCGCCCAAAGGACCAGTCACAATACCAGTAGATTGCCAGGCACCCAGTATTACTGCTACACAGGTTAAAACAGCACTGTCCAAGGCCAAGAATACAGCTTCTATGGGACCTGACAGTATCCCTGGCTGTGTTCTACATGAACTATAGAGTGAACTGGCACCTCACCTGTTGCACACAGCCTTACCTCAGGCTTTGTCCCTACTGAATGGCGCACTGCTACAGTCATCCCTCTCCACAAAGGAGGAGCAACTACAGACCCTGGGAACTATCGCCTCATTAGCCTGATGGGTCTGATATGCAAAGCTATTGAACGCATCATCATGGACCTAATAAACAAGGATATATGGAATCTTCAAACTCTGGATCCCATGCAGTTTGGTTTTGTGAAGGGTACATCATGCCTGCTCAACTTAGTTAACATCTTTGAGTCAGTGTCCAGAGCTGTGGATGAAGGCAAAGTGGTTCATACAGCCTACCTTGATCTGGCCAAGGCCTTTGATACCATTTCCCACTCAGGAATCATAGAAAAACTCATTAAGCTAGGCATTAACTCCTATATTACTAGATGGGTTGCAAACTGGCTCACAGGTAGAACCCACAGTGTAAACGTAGCTGACTCCAGGTCAGACTGCCGACCAGTCACGAGTGGAGTCCCACAGGGTTCAGTCCTGGGTCCTCTCCTGTTTAGTATCTACTTCTCTGAAGTCCAGGCCAACATGAAGGGACTCTGGCTGACAAAGTTCACAGACAATTGCAAGTTGGGAGCTATTATTAACTTCCCAAGTGATGTTGTCATCCTACATTAAGGCCTCACTGAAACCAGAGACTGGTGTCAGATCCATGGCCTTAAGCTCAATGCCAAAAAATGTGTTGTCATCCCCTTTGGAAAAAAGCCATTCCCATGAATTACCACATCAGTGGTAGTCCACTGAACACAGAAGGCGTTATAAGAGATCTGGGAACACAGATTGTCAGCAACCTTTCTTTTACCACCACATTGCCACTGTGGTCAGAAAGTCCTTCTAGGTGGCACATCTCATTACTAAGGGTTTTGCATCCAGGAAGAAAGAGGTCATTGTCTCCCTCTACTTTCGTCATTAGGCCAATCATTGAGTACAATGCCCCATTTGGGATGTACCTCACTAAACATCTGCAACAACTGGAGAGGCCGCAAAAGTACCTCACAAAGAGGATCCTGCCTTAAACATTTGTCTTATATGGACATACTCAAATAACTCCAACTATTTTCTGTCTCAAAACGCCTACTTAGAGACGATCTTGACTTACAAAGCCATGTCTGACCCAGCTCTGTTAGAAATGGTACATCTAAAGAAATCCCAATCCCTCCACACCACATGCTGCAGAGACCTGAACCTCATTACCACAATCAACTGAACATGCTGGAGGGACAGGTTCATAACCCAGAGACTGCCCATGATATGGAATAGACTTCCCATACATGTCAAGCAGAGCACCGCACTGGCCCTCTTCAAGAGAAATCTTGATGAGTGAATGGGAAATAGAAAATTCACCCCGGAGATCACTCCAGTGGCTCTACTTGATAGAGCCACTGGGAACTAGCATCGGGTGGCATGATGCTAGGGTAATCCTATGTGCTAGGCTTGTAAAGGCTCCAGGGCCATTAGCCTAGTACATACCTATGACCCGATATATATATTTATATAGTATAGTGTAGTATATTATAGTATAGTAATATCTGATTACTGTTCATCTATGGATGTTGTATACCTTTGTATAACTTCATAATTTATATACCACACTTATTTTTGCATCCTATGTAATAGTTTGCTATGACCTTGTATTCCTGTGTGAAATTGTAACATGCATTTTTGTCATATTTTTGTAAACTACTTGTACTTTAACTAATTTATACTGTACTGGAGCTTTTCTCCCTGGGTCTCCGCTGAGAATGGGTTTCCAACCCAGTCGGACACTACCCGGTTAACAAATGTAAATAAATACATAAATAAATAAATAAATAAAATCATGGACTGAGACAAAATGTAAAAAAATGCATTATTGTACCCTTTGGGGTTTCATCTACCCCAGGGCACTACCACATTGACAATACACCCCTAAGAGTTGACCCAGCTGATCAGGTTTTGGGAATTTATATGGATAGTGATCTAACTTTTGACCAACATGTGTCTACTGTTGTAAGAAAGTATTTCTATATTGCACAGTTTAAAAACAAAGGGATTATGTCTAGATCTAGAAATGTCATTCTCCCCCTTTACTCAGCCCTCATAAGGCTAGTCATTGAATATACTGCCCCCTTTGGCATGTATCTGTCCAGACACATGCAACAACTGGAATACCCTCAGACATACCTTACTAAAAGGATACAAGGCTTAAACATGTCCTACATGGACCGACTCAGAACCCTGCCACTATAATTTGTATCCTGCAGCCTGCTAAAAGGTGACCTGTGTCTGGCATACAAGGTAGCCTCTAACCCATTACTGATGGATTTACTGCATATCAGCAAGTCTAATGGCATCAGAAGTACGCAGTCTGGGGATCTAAACCTTTTCCATAACATCAACAGAATGGTTTGGAGGTACAAGTATGTCTCACAGACGATACCACTGCTGTGGAATAAAATCCTCATTCACATAAAACAAAGTTCATACCTGTCCATTTTCAAGCACAACATAGAACGATGGATGGAAAACAGAAAATTTACCCCAGGACTACCACTGAACTACTAATGGGCAAAGGCAGCTCCTTAATGCTCTATCTCATGCATGCCCCCCCTCAAATTATCTACAAAATGATGCTAGTTATTCTCCTTCATGATATTATATAATTATTGATCAACCATGGAATGGGTAAGGCCAATCTATAACCTAATAGGATAGGTTATTTTGAGGACAAAAAGGGAAATTGGCTAGACTTAAAATGGCCTGCTAAGGCAGCTAGTGTAATCCTTACCTGTGGACCTATTAGAAACAGAGTAGAGACAGAGCTTTTAGTCACTGTGTGTAGTTTAGAGAGCTCTTACCTGAAATTTTTTTTGTAAGGTAGCACTGAGAGCTTTTAGGTTGAGTTATATCTATCTTGACATGTGTATGCCAAATGGGACATTATACTCATGTATGGACCTGATGTTGGAGTAGTATACAGGAACAATGACTTCTTCTGTTCTGGAGGATATGCCTTTAGTAATTAACTTGGCTAAGTCAAAAGATTTCCTAGCGATACTCAATACATGTTGGTCAAAGTAGACTGAATTGTCCACTAATGTGCCCAGGCCTCTAATGACTCTTTATTTGAGAAACATGTCATTTATGAGGTATGTACAGAGATGCTCCTCTTTCTCAAAGCGTACAATATTACACTTATTTTCACTTAACTTTACTCAATAGTCCTGGAATTATGAGTTAGTAAGGATAGAGCTTTTGTGAAGATATGGGTGTCTTCCAGTTAGCTAACAACAAATTTTAGTTTACAGTCATCAGCAATATAATCGTCCAGAGGCCCTTGACATTAACTTTGATGTTGGTGAAATAGATGCCAAAGAACAATGCTCCCAGCATGGATCCCTGGAAATATCACTGGTGATGATTCTCTTAGAAGAAAAAGTGCCACCAGCCCTGAATGAGTGGGTTTTGTCTGTAAGCCTCTGTACTATCCATTGTTTTATGCAGTTCAGCTGTGACAGGTATTTTGTAATGCTAGAGTGAGGTATAATATCAAACTCACATTTTGTGACTTTCTCAAAGAAATCCACAATGTTTAGTATGCAGGATCTATCTTTTGACAAAGCCATAATGATTTGGGTCAAAAACTTCCAACATCCTTATTTATAAAAGTCATGATTAGATCTTCCATTATTTTACAAGGGATACTAGTAAGGCCAATTGCTATGTAGTGTCAGGGCCTCCCCTGTGTAGGAGTACCACAGCAGCTGTTCTCCAGGCCTACTAACAAGGAAGCAACTCTGTATTTTATTCAAACCCACAGAGCTAGTATTCTTAGCTTTCCAGAGGGTTTCTAGGATTTATTCAGAGGTAATCATCGTGGATGGTGCTGACTGTATGTTGAAAGGAAAAAAACTAGTTAGGGGAAAGACGGGAGAAGGTTGAGTTTGTCTACTAGTATATTAGTAGTCTCCTAGGGTTAGAGTGGGTGGTGCCATTGGGGATTCCCTTCACAAGCTCAAAGTTTCAAAACTTTGAATTGCAAATGGTTGAGACCATAAGATCGAAGTTTTGAAACTTCAAACGTTTTGAATGGAGATTGCCATACAGCGTGGAACAGGAAATTTGCTGTTTTCCTCATTGTAATGCAATCTCAGAGTTGGTATATTTATTTAGCAGGGGTGTGGGGGTGCAGGGGGGCTCCTATAGCTTTAAAGGAGTTCCTGAAGATACTAGGATGTAAACATATCTAAGGCTGTGTTCATAAGGACAACATTATGGCACAGTGGGTCTGATTTAACCAGTGATGGGGTAACATTAGGTGTGAAGCATGCTGTAGCTATAGTAGTAAGAATCACATTTAGCAGAACTGTGCTTGTACTAAGGAAAGGTGCTGTTCAAGAGAGTTTGCACTGGTGAAGTCTAGGAAGGGTTGCTCATGCTTGTTGGTTACAGTGTGTTTGCCATTTTGCAATGGGTAGTAAAAATCACCCATGAGGATTGTGATAGATCCTGAAGTTTGGTACAGCATACATTATGGGCTGTGGCATCATGGGCTATG